>NC_045439.1:1175389-1187629 GCF_002776525.5 Piliocolobus tephrosceles | reverse complement strand
ATGGGTGGATGGATGGATGGTGGGTGGATGGGTGGATGGATGGATGGTGGGTGGATGGGTGGATGGATGGATGGTGGGTGGATGGGTGGATGGATGGATGGTGGGTGGATGAATGAACAGATGGATGGATTGGGTGGGTGGATGTGTGGGTAGGTGGTTAGATGGACAGATGGTGGTGGGTGAATGGATGAATAGATGGATGGATGGACAGATGGATAATGGGGGTGGGTGGGTTGGTGGGTGAATAGGTGATGGATGGGTGGATCGGTGGATGAGTGAGTAGATGGATGAGTGGATGGATGGATGGATGGATGGAGCAGGTTGGCTGGGTGGGTGGAAGAGTAGACAGATTGGTGGATAGATGGGTGGATGCCTGGATGGTAGGTGAATGAATGGGATTTGGACTACGTAAGAGGTTTTAACACTAAGCAGCCTTACGTGCCCCATGACGGGGCCAGAGTGGGAGTAAATGAAGTGCCAGGTGATGGGAAAATTCCCAGCTCTGACACTCTTATCTCCTCTGGGACTCTCCTGCTCAGATTCTGAATCTGTAAAATGGGAACGTTTGGTTATGCTCCAGGAAGAGGAAGCCCCATGCGCTGCCACACAAGTTACATGTCCCGGACCTGGGTGCCTTGCTAGGGGTGGTGGGGGGTGACTTGCCTGCAGACTTCAAAGCCCTGCCTGCCAGGATCCTTGACTTCCCAGCACCAATCAGACATCACACAAAGGTGACCTCTCCACTCCCAGCACCAAGGAGTTGTCTCTGGACCCTGATCATCCTGATGGCCAGGCCAGGCTTGCCAGCGCCTCCCCAGCAGCCCTTCGGAGGCCTCCACAGCCCTGTGTCCAGTCTGACACAAGTGTGGCAGGTGGTCATGAGCACCGCGCCCTTCCAGCAAGGCCACCTCTGCCCGTGGGCAAGGGCCTCAGGTAGGCAGGTCCGAAGCACCTGCAGACCCCGCACTTAGAAGCTACCACCCCACTTTTTGTTTTTTGTTTTTTTTTTGTTTGTTTTTTTTTGAGACGGAGTCTTGCTCTGTCGCCTGGGCTGGAGTGCAGTGGCCGGATCTCAGCTCACTGCAAGCTCCGCCCCCCGGGTTTACGCCATTCTCCTGCCTCAGCCTCCAGAGTAGCTGGGACTACAGGCACCCGCCACCTCGCCCGGCTAGTTTTTTGTATTTTTAGTAGAGATGGGGTTTCACCGTGTTAGCCAGGATGGTCTCGATCTCCTGACCTCGTGATCCACCTGTCTCGGCCTCTCAAAGTGCTGGGATTACAGGCTTGAGCCACCGCGCCCGGCTACCACCCCGCTTTTTGAACCTTGTGTTTTAGAAAGGGTCTTCCATTCGTAGCACCTCCCTCTCCCCAGTCCTCCTCCCAGAGACTGTTTAAGGGTGGGCCTGGGAGCCCCAGTGTTCCCAGGGTTACTCCTAGGGGAAGACTTCTCATAAACAATATTGTCCCTCCTCCCAGGGCCCCAGGGCAAGGAGCAGCAAGCCTGGACCTGCAGCCACTGTGGCCCCAGCCTGGGGGAGGAAACAGCACAATCAGGGTGAAGTAGAGTCAGAGGCGGGTGTTGTGGGGGGTGCGGGGACAGCTGTCCTGGCCTGGCCACCTTCCCTGCCTCCTATGACATCAGCCCATCAATTCCCTCCCTCTTTTGCCCTCACTAGGTCGGGTCTCTGGCCTTTGCAGCCACAAGGTTCCTGACTCCTGTGTCCTTATGAAGAGCCACACACAGCAGCCGGGGGACTGCCCCGCCAGAACCGGCCCAGGATTCCTGCTGGATTCCGTGTGTCAGGACCACCCATTCTAGTAGAAGAGCAGAAAGACCAGAGAGGCAAATCACATGCCTAGGAAACGAAGAGGGATCCCTGCCCCAGGGCCGCCTGAGGGGTGAGAGGGCTGAGGCTGGGGTCTGCGGTCACTAGAGCTGAAACCTACAGACCTACCCAGCTCCCGTTTTTGCCACTGGGGAGACCCACGGGGAGGGCCTGGGGGGACCGCCAGCCTTGGGTGTTGGTTGCCACATCTGCACGTGACAGGGGAGAAACATGTCATTCCAGGAGGACAGGAGGGCAGAGCAGCTAAGGGGGGCTCCCCAGACATACGGGCATCCCGGGGATCCACCCCTGTCCTTTGGAGGCAAGAGGAGGGGCCGCACCCCCGGGTTTGACAGGCAGCAGCCACCTTCCAGAGGAAGAGCTGGTGGGGCCTTACCACACCCCCTTCAGAGTAGCCCCCTCCCCCCACCGCTGCCCTGGACTCTGCGGCCAGCAGGCTGGAGGTTCCTAACGCTATGGGGGACAGAAGGCTGTGGCTGGCTGAGGACTTTGTGTCACGTTCCCACTGCCTCTGGGGACTGGGGACAGCCAGGCCACACGCGGGGGCAGTGGGACTTAGCACCTGAGCCTGCTGAGCTCCGGAGAGCCCTGGAGGCTCTTGGTTCCCCCAGGTGGGGCAGGGAGGAGGGGAGTCCCTGGTGTGGCCTGGTTCTGCTAGGCGGATCACTGAACACCCCCTTCCCTGATGAAGAGGTGAGAGCTGCTTCGGGAAGAACCACCTGCCCTCACCCCACTCGGTCTGGGACAGGCAGGGCACTGGCCTGCAGGATGCCCCCACCCCGTGCCTGCAGCCCTGCTCTGCGCCCGGCTCCCTTACTCCACCTCTTTCCACCTCCTCCCCTTCCTCCTCCTCCCAAGGAGGAGGCAGATGGTGGTGGAAACTCTGCTTCCTTCATTTTCCGGAGCGTGACTCAGCACCGCAGCTGCCACCTCGGCCCCCACGCAGCAGCGCGAAGCCTCCCCTCCCCTACAGCGGAGCCCGGGGGCTCCCTAGAACACCCCTCCTGCAATCCATCTGGAGAACGCAGGGCTGCGAGCTGCCGAGCCACTTCCCTGGCCCCCAGCCCAGGGGACCCCTCATAGGCAGCTAATTCCTCGCGCGACGGCAGAGGGTGGAGTGCAGGCAGGTGGGCGGGGCTGCAGTTCCAGGTCTCAGGGACACAGAGAGGCGACCACAGGGCTTCTTAGCTTCTGGGTGGCCACCCTGCCCAGGAGACTGGGCTGAGCGAAGGGGAGGGGAAGGCCTAGGTGGGACCCCAAGAAAGGACCCATCAGAAAACACAAGGAGGTAGGAAAATAAGAGAAATTTCCAGAAGCAAGAGGCTTGGCCCATGTGGAATGCCACAGAGCCAGGCCCCAACCCACCGGGGAATCTCTGAGGACACTGACAGCAGCCCACCGACGTGGCCCCAGGTCCTGCTCTGAGCTCCCCGGTCGGCCCTCCTCCTCCCGCTATGAGAGCCTCCCCTGGGAGCCCCAGAGATCCTCTCAGCTCCTTCTCTCAGACAAAGGAGCCCTCACTGCTGGGAGCGCCTGGTGGCTCCTCCCACTCCGCCCACTCGGCTCCCTCTCTCCGCCTCGCTCCCTTTGCGGTAGGCTTGGCCCAGGAGAGTCCTGGCACCCCCAGCGGCTCTGTAAGCCCCTGGGGGTGGCCGACTGGGGTCAGCCCCCCACTCTTGCCTGGCCGTAATCCCGGAGCTGTGCCTCGGGATGTGGGCACACAATTGTGCACATGCACACCATCTCAGCAACTGGGGTCTCCTGACAGTCCCCTTCCCAACCCCCAAAACAAGACCTGCCAGCGCCCCCACCCCTTCTTCTCCCTTCTGTCCCCCTCCCCACAGCCCTAGGTACAGCTGCAGAAACTGAGGCTCAAAGGGGTCAAGTCCCTTCACTCCACATGGCAGAGCTTGGGTGGTCAGAGACCCCAGACCCCAGTTGAAAGCTCCTGCCCTGACATGGGAAGCCCCTCCTGTGAGGCCTGAGCAGGTGCCCAGGACCAGACGGGCCAGCCCAGGTGGCAGGCTTCCTGCCAGGAGGCCCTAAAGGTGACCGGGCCAGGGACACCAGTGCTCACAGGTCCGGGTGGGTCCCAGCCCCAGTTCACCCTCTGTTTGCTAGCAGTGGCCCCTCTACTCTCCCCCAGGACTCCCAACAGCTCTGCACAGAGGCCTCATCCCCACCCAGCTGGGCAGACTCCGACCTTGCCACTGGGTTCCTTCCCAGTCTCCAGCCACTCCCCTCTTGCGGCTTCAGTTTCTGCATCTACAGGTTGGGAGTAATGAGATTCCCCAGCCGGCCCGCTGGGAGGGCTGGGCATCCTGGGGGAGAAGGGGAAGGAAATGCCAAGAGATGGGTGGAGCCAGGTCGGGGAGGCACGGGCCCAGCCCTAGCTACAGCAGCCACTCTGTGGGCCAAGCCAGCCCCGGGCCCTGGCCTTGTCCATCTGTAAGCAGGGTGATGGCACTGCCGGGAGAAGTGGCTGAGGGTGGGCCCAGCCCAGCTGCCCTCCCTAGGTGCCCATCAGGCCCAGCACTGGGGCAGGGCACCCGGCCCACACCACATGGATGGGGAAAAACCTCCAGCTGGGCTGCCCCGACAGGGACGGAGGCAAACAGGGCTCCCAGGATTCCACGGCCAGCACAGCTCTGTGGCTCCCGTAGTATCTACTCCAGGCCCCAAAAAGGACTGCAGGGGACCAGGCTGCTCCTGGGAGACCCCAGATGTCCTGGCTCTTCTCTAGGGGGTCTTGGGCTGAACAGAGGACTGAGGCCCCAGAGGAAGGCAACACAAGGTCCAGACGGGTTCCTGAGGGTCCCCAATCATTTGTAAATTACGTCTGCCCTCTGCAAAGAGTGAATGCTGATTTCCCGGCCTCTACCCAAACATATGCACTCTCTCAGGTTCACGCTTACGCATCCCCTTACCATTCGGCAGATCCCACCGGCTCTGCCCCAGCTCACCCCCTCTGCCTGGCCATACCATCCTCTGCCGCTCACCAAGGGGGACCCTCCAATCCACTCTCGTGAATCAGGGTCCCCAAGCTGCACTCAAGGCCTCTGTCACCTTTCCTTGCTTGTGGAACAAACCCACCCTCCTTCTTCTGACTCTCACCCCTCCCACCTCAGTGTGCGCAGAGGAGCCTTCCCTGCACACAGCTGAGGCGGCCCTGTGGCCCCTACCCTGGACTTTGACCAGGCCGTTGACCAGGCTGCTGCCTCCCACCCATGTCTTGGCATCTGGGTCATTTTTATTGATGGTAGCTTGGCCCGGCTTGGGGGCTTCACACACACCTGCCATCCAGCAGCCCTAGGAGGTGGGACTGTTACCACCACCCCATCTCAGCAGACAGCACTGTAGCAGGACGAGCCACAGACCAAACTCCTCAGACACCGAGTTACAGAAGGAAGGGGTTTATTTGGCCAGGGGCATCGGCAAGACTCCTGTCTCAAGAGCCAAGCTCCCCGAGTGAGCAGTTCCTGTCCCTTTTCAGGGCTCACAACTCTAAAGGGGTGCGTGTGAGAGGGTCGGGATTGATTGAGCAAGCAGGGGGTACGTGACTGGGGGCTGCAGGCACCGGTAATTAGATCGGAACAAAACAAGATAGGGATGTTCACAGTGCATTCCTATACAATGTCTGTAATCTATAGATAACAGAACCGATTAGGGCAGGGGTCGATCTTTAACTACCAGGCCCAGGGTGCGGCACCGGGCTGTCTGCCTGTGGATTTCATTTCTGCCTTTTAGTTTTTACTTCTTCTTTCTTTGGAGGCAGAAACTGGGCGTAAGACGATACGAGGGGTGGCCTCCTCCCTTAGCACGAGCAGCAGAGCCAGGACCCAGACTGGCCCAGCCACAGCACCCTCCCGCTGTACCACGGGACTGCGCTGTTCACAGGGCCACTCCTGGCCTCTGGGGAGTCCCTCCAGGTAGGCCAGGCCAGGCCTGTGCTCTGGAATGCAGCCCACGCAGGGCTCCTTGCTGCTCAGGGCAGGGCGGTGGTCCAACAGCTCCCACCCCCAGGGCCTATGCACCCGCAATGCCCAACCTGCCCAGAACCCCCCAGGCCCAGCAACCACCACAGGGAGGTTGGCAATGACTCAGGCCTTGAGTCAGCAGCATCAGATGAGAATGCAGCCAGCCCTCTGCCGGCATAAGGGAGCCCCAGAAAGCCCCGAGCTCTGCTAGCTGGGCTTGCGGGGACCCCTGGCTGGAAACAAATCAGGCTCATCGGCGCTCAGGAGCCCAGGAGCCACCTCCCAGGGAAAATTCACGCGCACACGCACACGCGTGCACACAGAGGAGGCCTGCCATCAGGGTGGGTGGGACTGACTAACACCAACCCAGAGAAGAGAAACCGGAGACGGTGGAGCGCGGTGGGCAGTGAGGTGGGGTCTCAGCTGGAGGGGCTCACTCAGACTGTGGAGCACCCATGTGCCTCCTAAACAGAAACTCCACACAGGCCAAGGAAACAGAGCTACCAGCTGACTCACTCTCCCAGCAAACACCAGCTCCTCCCCGAGCCAGGCCCTGGAAGAGAAGTCGACATCACGAGCTACCATCTGGGGGGTGGCACCAGGCTGCGAAGGATCCACAGACTGGCACATGCAGGAGGAAATGGGACGGGGGAGGGGTAAGGACCCCCAAACAAGCAGGAACAGGGAAGTGCCCTCTCAGCGCCCCACTGTAACGGGGCCTCATCAATGCCCTGTGTCACTGAATAAAGCACTGCCAATAAAAGGTGAAAGAGGAACAAGAACATTCTCCTGGACGCCACCCACAGAAAGCCATGTGGAGGCTTGGCCCTCACCTTGGGGACCTTGGACACGGAGCTGGTTGTTTGGACGAACGGAGGCAGGATGGTGCACTTCTGGGTTCTTCTTCACCACCAACTCTTCCCGTGTGTGCGAGAATGCAGCTGACGCCCGAGAAGGTGCAGATTCATCAGGCATGCACCAGGTGATGTCAATCCGAGGAGACCAAGATTTACCTGGTGGCACCTGCGGAGCGACATGCCCGTGCCCCGCCTATTGCCCTTCCACTCCTAGAAAAGTCGCTCCCAGCAGATGCGCCCGGGGTGGGCTTTCTCAGCCCCCACTCTTGTCGGGACTGTATTAGAAACTCCACCACCCCCCCCACCCCACCCCCAGCTCCGGTCCCTGAAGCTAGATGACCAAAGAATAAATTTGCAGTTTTGCTTTTAGCCTTGCCTACTCGCTGGTTCTTTTGTGCCCACTCTGGTGGTCTTAGAAAAACAAATCACTGGTTATATCACATCTGGCTCTCAGAGCTGGGGGCAGCGTCTAGGGGGCCTGCTGTAGAAGGCACTCGGCTAAGCCCTAGTTACGGGCACACGGGCACCTGCGCCCCCTCTCAGCAAACTCCATGTCTCATGAAATTAGGACTGGATTTCCACTTTATTTTGAAAATACGGCCAAGGTAAGAGGTCAGGAACGACAACACCAAGCTGCGGTAGCCGAGAAAGCGGAGGAGACACAGGGGCGGAGGAGTGGCTGCAAGCGTCTGAGTGCAGGAGGCAGACACCGAAGGCCGCGGAGCCCGGAGGGCAGCATGCTGGTGCAGAGCAGGGACAGCCTGGGGTTCACTCTAAGGCACCCCTGGAGAGGCAGGGTGGGTGGGGCAGGTGAGGATGGGGGTTGGAGCCCATGACATCCCCTCGGTTGCTCAGCATGGCTGACGCCTGGCCACACTGGGCCTGGAACTGAAAGTCTAACTGGGGAGCCAGGCAGGGAGCCAGACGCGTGCAAGTGGAGACTCCAGGCGGAGGCGCTGTGGGAAGGAGGGCAGCTGTCACTCTTCCAAGGCGGAAAGTGGGAGGGGCTGGGGGTCTCCAGGGAGGGCAGGAGGGCCTGGAGGAGCTCCCTCGGGTGGGGGTCCCAGAAGAGCCAGCAGCCTGTGCAGCGGCCTGGGACAGATCCCAGTGCCTGGTGAGGAATTGGCACAGCCTGTGCATGTGGAGTCAGATGGGGGTTTGGGGTTATTTTTAACCCGTAAGTCTCCCCATTATTCTGCAGGAGAAAGGGAATGCGTGCTGGGTGCTCAGGAAGATGCGGACAGGAGGCAGCAGTGTGGGGAGGGACACGGAGGGCCTGGGGGCTGGGTCAGAGCCTTGCCCAAGGGGCTTTAGGAGGGAAACATTGGCTTTCCCACCTCCCCTCTGGAATCTGTCACCTGTCATCCTGGAAGAGCTCAGGAGCAAATGGATTCCGTTCCATTAAAAAAGCATGGTGCCTGGGGCTAAGCAAAGCCGAGACTGGCAGATAACGTGCCCCAGATGAGCAGTGGGGCGCACAGCAGGGCCAGGAGGCAGGAGGGCGGCAGGGAGCAGGGACAGTCATCCGGCCTTCGGGATGGGCAGCACCCCTGGAGGAACGGGAAGCCAGGGCGGGATGCCTGGCCTGCAGGCCAGGTGAGGAGAGAACGCAGGCCAGGTGAGGAGAGAACGCAGACCAGGTGGGGGAGAATGCAGGCCAGGTGAGGGGAGAACGCAGGCCAGAATCCAGCTACAACCTAGCAGCAGGTCCCATCAAGGTGAGAAGAAAGAGTGTGATCTACTCCCAAGCTAGCAGTGAAACTAGGAGGTTCTGTAAGAACTGGGGAATTATTTACCCTAACTCAGGAATGCTCACTGTGAAAGCAAGCCCTCACCTAGGGGAAGGGCCACTCCAGCCGTTGCCACTCCTGAAATCCTCACCTCCCTCCCGGACAAATCTAGCCTCCAGGATGGAAGAAAGTCCGCCAACCCGAGGATTATCGTGTCTGGGTTGAACTGAGGGGTCATCTGTGCATTCAGTCTGTGCTAGTGGCTGGGGCCTCCACAGTGTTGGGTGTGCCTGGGATAGCTCAGAGTAACGCGGTCAGACAGCACTCAGGGCCGGGATGGAAGGGTGCTGCCCTTCCCTGGACCTCAGCGTGCTCTGTAAAGTGGGGTCCCCGTGCCCACCGCACACGGCAGTGAGGATGGAAGGAGACCCGGTGTGCTGAGCGCTGGCACTTGCAGCTGGCACCTGGACATGTAGGAAACGTGCTTCCGTGGTTATTATCGTTGCTGTTACAGATCCGTCCACGTGTGGCTGACTCAGAGCTGTGACATTAAGGGAAAATAAAGGAAATGATTGAGCTGCCTTTTCAGACAACATTGGAATTTTTGAAGAACTCGAGAATCAGGATACTGAAAGGTTTGCACCGTGAAGTCTCTGCTTGTGAAGCCTGTGTGCATCCGAAGTGCTGACAAGGACAATGGAAGGCACTTCATTCATAAGCTCCTTTAAAAGGCCAGAGAGGCCCCTTGAAAGGGACTGGTAGATGAATAAGATTGGTAAAATAAACCCAAACATTTGGGGGGGAAAAGGTGATTTTATTATTTTTTATTTTACTTTATTTTATTTTTTGAGACAGGGTATCGCTCTGTCACCCAGGCTGGAGTGCAGTGGCATGATCTTGGCTCACTGCAGCCCCGGCTTCCCAGGTTCAAGCGATCTTCGTGCCTCAGCCTCCCAAGTAGCTAGGACTATAGACACACGCCATGAAGCCTGGCTAATTTTCATATTTTTTAGAGAGACAGGGTTTCCCCGTGTTGGCCAGGCTGGTCTTGAACCCCTGGGCTCAAGCGGTCCACCCTCGGCCTCCCAAAGTGCTGGGATTACAGACGTGAGCCACTGTGCCTGGCAAAAATGAGATTTTAAATGTGCTACTTTAATAAACTGAGTATTAATGTTGAAAACCCAAGGAGCAGCAAAGGTCCTCAAAGACACAGAGACCTGGGGGAGGGGTCTGCGGGTGGCTGCAGTGGGGGAGGGAACAGGTGGAGGGGAGGAGGGGCCCTGGGGAGGCAGTACAAACTGGTTTATAGAGTGACCCTCTGTGGCTTCTCGGTGGCCCATCCAGAATAAATCCCAAGCATGCATCCTCCTATGTGCCCCAGCCTGGGGCTGCCACTCCCTGCCTCCCACCGTCCACTCCAAGAGCCTGACTTCCCTTGGTGCCTGGGGCCCCCACCGGGGGTGCCTGGGGCTGCCACTCCCTGCCTCCCACCATCCACTCCAAGAGCCTGGCTTCCCTTGGTGCCTGGGGCCCCCACCAGGGGTGTCAAAGCAGAAGACTGATATCAGTGACCAGCACACCTGAAGGCCCTGGAGCCTTGGGACAGAGAGGGAGGTGTTCAGGGAGAGATGGGAGGCTGGAGGGGAGAGTGAAGGAGGAGGGAGAAGGCCCGCAGGGGAGGACAGACAGTCACAGCCCACAGCTGTGTCTTCATTCCAGTCATCATTCCATTCATAAATACTTCTGAAACCTGCCCCCACTCCCTGCCACACCATACACACCACACACACACACACACACACACACACACGCATTACCTCTGGAGACTTTGGAGACCTACAAAGTCTTGGCACTACGTCTCTTCCAAACACAGTCCAGTAGCCAAAAATCACCTGCAAGTTATTCTAGACTTTATTTCCTTCCCTCCAAGATCATCAGGCAGGATCCAGTTCATCAGCCTACAGGCCCTGCCCTGAGCCCTCTCCCCCTCTCCCCTTCTCTGCTGCCCCATCCCTGCCTCTTCTGAGTCTGCAGGGTTCAAGGCCAGGAGCAGAGCAAGTCAGAACACAGCTACAAGCAGGTGCGCAGACTATGGGTTGGGGTGTGGGTGGGTCTCAGGGACTTCCCTGCTCCAGGGAGCCCATCTGGTGCTCTCTCCAGCCCCTCAAATTCCCAACACCAGGGTTGCAAGGCCCAGTATCTTTCCACTTCGTTAGCTGGAGAACCCCTTCTTTAAGCAAAAGATGGCACGGACCCTCAACATAAGACAGTTCAAAGCTGAGCAGCTCTGCTCATCATGCAAGTAACCTGCGTGCCGCCATGGGGAACAGCACGCATCCCACCTGGATTCCCACCGGACAACTGAGGCAACCGAGAAGGAGGCTGGGGAGGGGAGGGACAGCTTGAGGGCTCCCTGGAGGTCAGCAGGGAGGTGGACTGCATCTCCCAACGGCCAGCACTGGCTCAGCCTGCTCAGTGAGGTGCCCAAAGGAGGCCCACCAGCTCTGCCAGCACCCTGCCTCTGCACCTCAGTTTTCAGCGGATAGGTTTGTGCAATGAAATCCTTCACAGAAATCAAGAAACATGAGTGAACAATGGACACCACCGCATGGATGAGTCTCAGAGAGTGTGGAGCAAAAGAAGCCAGACGCAAAGGTTGACATTTACATGCAATGCTAAAACGATGAATCTATGATGGCAGAGATGAGAAAAGCAGTTAGCTTTGGCAGGTGCCCACGGAGGAGGCTATGCAATGGAACTTTCTGGGCCCTGGAGGTGTTGCATAGTTAGATATGGGTGGTGGTAGTTACGTGGGTTTCTATGAATGTAAAAACTCTGGGTGTGGTAGACCCAAGCTCTGGGCACCTCATGCATGCCATGCAGCAGCTTGATCTGTGACAGCCAGTCCTGTGTTCCAGGGTGTGGCTGCAAGCACTGACTCAGTGAATGCCGAACCTCTGCTCCTAAGGGAAATGGAGGGCCAGGTTCCTATGAGCCTCCGCTCCAGCCTTTTCAGCAACCAATCAGTACACAATAGAGTTATTTATGTGTTTCTCTTAATATACTTCACTAAACTTCCAGCCAAGAGCACTACAACTCATGTCTGTTCAGAGCCTGTCCAACACACATATTTTCTCCATAGGATGCATCACCTCAAAAGCAAGTATTGATCTTATTTTATTTCATTTTCAAGAGATGCAGACTGTTCTTAAGCAAGTACTGGTTTTAGGTTTACAAATACATTTTAGTGAGTAGGTAAATTTCCAAGTACAGAATCTGCAAATAATGAGATTCTACTGTATGTGTGTGCAATATTCAAATGAAGAGGACAGAGCTTCCTGCCTGACACAAGCCCCTGACTGACCACCCCACCCACCATCCTATCTAAGAGCAGCAGCCTGGTCCCACCTCCTGCCTCCCCTCCTCAGACCAGGGATAAGCCCTGACCAATGTCTACATCCTGCAGCCAGACACAGACAGGCTGACTCAGGTGCTCTTGGAGTTTGAACTGAGAAATGCAGGAGAAGCTTGCAAAATACTGAGAGCCTCCACAGGGCGCTGCTGAAGCCCCAGCAGGCAAAGCTGCCAGCTACAGAGCAAAAAGCTGAGTGGGGGCAGGGATGTGGGAGGAAGGACCTGGCTGGAGGTGATTGGGGATGGTCGTGTCCTTGTCAGCAAGCACAGAGCAGAACAGCTGCCCAAGGTGCCACAGCTGGAGAGGTGGGTGGGTGGATGGTTGGATGAATGGGTGGGTAGGTGGGGGGATGGGTGGATGAGTGCATGATGGGTGGGTAGGTGGATGGGTGGATGGGTAGGTGGATGGATGTGT
>NC_045439.1:1147321-1170389 GCF_002776525.5 Piliocolobus tephrosceles | reverse complement strand
GGGTTTCACCATGTTAGCCAGGATGGTCTCGATCTCCTGACCTCGTGATCCGCCCGCCTCGGCCTCCCAAAGTGCTGGGATTACAGGCGTGAGCCACCGCGCCTGGCCCACCCCACCTTCTTCACCCTGCTCCGGCCTGTGCTGGCCTCTCTGGACCAGGTGTGCAGCTCGGAAGCATGACTGGGCGCAAGGGAGACAGCCCCAGGCAGAAGTAGCCCTGGGGCGCTGGGCCCCCTCCCCCATCAAGGCAGGAAAGGTGGACCCCTCACCCACACCCAGCTTCCTGCTCCAGCCTCTGAGTGAGGCTCAGGACTCTGCCTTTCCCCCAGGCAGGTGGACAGGGAAGGGGGCTGCAGATCAAAGCTCACTCCCCACCGACCTCCCCACATTCCTCCATTCACTGGATCAACAAACACACCCACTGGTAAGCACCGCTGCCAGGCGCCAGCTCCCAATGCAGATGAGTCAGCCCTACCCGTGCCCTCTCCCCACCCTCAGGTAGTGCCAGCGCAGGCACCAATGCTCGGGTCCAGGAGTGCACCAGGAGACCCAAAACCCAGCTTGAGGGAGGGCAGGAAGGCCTCCTGCTCTGGAAGGGGACCTGGAGCCCGGTGTGGAGGGCTGGCGGCAAGGCTTCCAGGTGCATTCCAAGAACTGCAGAGAGCCTGTCTAGGAGCAGCCGCCGCCCAGGTTGGAGGGTGTCCAGTGAGCGCCTGCCTTGGCTGGCTCCTCAGGCACACCCGGCACTCAGGAGCGCTCAGACGGGGCTGTTGCCAGCAGCTGCTCCTGCACTGGGGCTGAGCGAGCAAACTTCCAGGGCTGGGGCTGCTGCGCAGGGCAGGGTCTGCACAGGGAGCAGACGAACTTATCCCCCCCCAGAGGGGAGGCACACCAGGGTCAAAGGACACGCAGTTGGCCTCAAAGCAGAAACTGCTTCGGGGCTGGGAAGCCATTCAGGAGCCCTTCTCTCTCCCCTTGCCCTCACCCTGAGCCGTGGCCGCCACGGCCCACACAGCAGCCCCTCTGGAGAGAGATGTCAGGATTCCGAGTGGAGACACTTTACCCGCATGTTCTTGACCCTCAAACAGCCATTACGGGTACTTACTCTATTTTACAGATGGGGAAACTGAGGCTCCACAGGGTCATATCAGAGCCTGAGGCCGCACAGGGAGTGCTAGCACCGGTTCTCAGGGCAGGGGTTGCGTCTGCTCTGTCACACATCACACGTCACACGTCACACGGGGGCTCCCCCAGGCCTGCCTTCCTCTGCCCTCCCTCTAGCTGCCAGTGACCCCCAAACCCCAGACCTGGTGCACTGTTTCCTGCAGCTCTGAGGGTCAGACATCAGAAGGGACTGGGACTTCCAGACCTGGGGCCTGGCTCTCATCCCACCAGGTGGCTTTCAGCGCGGACTGTGGGCACGCCCCACGCTGGTCAACGTTGGCGGTGGGGGATGGGTGCCCCCCCAATCTAGGAGACAGATGAGGCTGGACAGCAGAGGGGTGGCAGAGAAAACCCACCCCATTGCGACACCTCCGCGGCCCTCATGCAGCTGCCTCCACCAACCGGCGAAGAGCGGCTGCCCAAAGCCGCCGAGACCCCATCAAGGGTGGAGGGGTCAGGCTGGGCTGCGGAGAGGAGGCCACATAAGTGGCCTGGTTGAGGAGGAGGCTGTCTGTCCCCGAAGCCTGGGAAGAGCCATCTCTGCCGAGGGATCCCCGGACGCGGGGACTCCGGATCCGGCTGGCCGGGGCAGAGGGAGGTGAGCGGCGCCTGGGAAGGATGGGGGTGTGGGTGGACGGGAGGAGGTAGAGGGCAGGGACTGGGCGGACAGTGGGGGCTGAGGCGGGGGACGGCAGCTCTGCGCGTCCCACCCCCATCTCCGCCCACCAGGAGCCAAGCCAGCGGCGACCGCGAGAGGGCGGCCAGGGTATTCACGGGTGTGGGGAGACCCCTTAAAGAGCCCTCAGGGGCCGGCCACAGTGGGCGGGGCCACCCCAGCGACCACCCCCCCCAGGCCCCGCCCCCGGCCCGCGCTCGCTCCCCACGTGGCCGCTGACGGGCGGGGCGGCACCGCCTCTTCCTCCCGCCCGCCCCCCGCCCGCCCCTCGCCCGCCTGGAGCCACGGTCCGAGCCTTGCGGAGCGCCGCAGTGGGATCCGGCTGCCCGCAGCCCCTGACCCCGTCCCGGACGGAGCTCCGGCAGCACCACCGCCCTCTGGCCGCTGCTTCATCGGGTAAGTCCTTGGCCTCGGGGTCCGCTAGGAGCCTCAGGGGAAACTGAGTCCGGGAGGAGGCGGGTGCGTGCTTGCGTCCAGGAGTGAGGCTCCGGGCTGCGGCGTGTGTGCCCCAGGTGGCGGCGGGCGGTTCCGCGGCGCAGGGCACAGTTCCCGGGAGGGGACCCCAGGGCACCCCTGGCCCCCCTGGCACCGCGCGCCCCGCTCGGGACTGTGGTCCTCCGCGGCGCGGCACCGCCCGAGCGCGCACTGCCCGCAGAGTGGTGGGCCCAGGGTCGGCCGGGCCTACTCCCGGCGCAGGCGGGATTTCTGCGCCTCGCGGCTGCCACATCCTGACCATGAATCAGCCACAGTTGGGAAAATAAACTTCAACTTCGGGTCCGCAGCCCGGGTGGCACCCCGAGGTGCGCGCTGGCCTGCGGCCCCACCCTGACTGCTTGGCTTCCAGCTGCCCACGCGCAGGTGGGCGCACAGGGGGCTCTCCCCCCGACCCCCACGGCTGGCAGGCTTAGGGGAATCAGCCTCCATCACAGTTCTCTGTTCCTTTTGGGTGGGGTAGGAGCCAATCCCTGTGCGCCCCCAGACCCACCCGTCAACCCTCTAACTGGGGAGTCGCCCCAGGAGTGACCTTGACTAAGGAGGGGAAGCGGGGTGACCAGCTGTGTCCCTGACCGCCCCCAGTCCCCCCTGGGGAGCACAGGCGTGGGGGGTGAACTGCCTTTCTGGGGCTCAAGCTCTCCACCCAGGGCTCTCGCAGCTCAGCTGTGACCACAGCGTTATTGTCCACTCCAGCTGGGCACACCAGGAGGCAGAGAGTGAGACCCTGCTGGGGGCAGGGAACCAGGAACCGGGCCAGAGGTCAGGCACGCCCAGAAGGCGCTGGATGTAGGAAATTCCTTTACCGCCAGCCCTGCCCCTCCCTCTGGCACTGGAATGGAGCAGGATACTTGCCCTCTTCGGGCCTCAGTTTC
The DNA here is from genome assembly GCF_002776525.5 of Piliocolobus tephrosceles. Classification (NCBI taxonomy): domain Eukaryota; kingdom Metazoa; phylum Chordata; class Mammalia; order Primates; family Cercopithecidae; genus Piliocolobus; species Piliocolobus tephrosceles. The sequence continues at coordinate 1,167,182 of NC_045439.1, read as the reverse complement.
CACATTTGCACTCTGAAGGGTGGGACAGCAGCTCAGGCTGGGACCTGCTCCCTGCCGCCCTGCACAGGGGAAGGTGGGGTCCCAGAGCAGCGCTCCAGACCCCAAGGATGCCACCCAGCCAGGGACTTTTGGTGTGTGGGTGCTCAGCCCCCAGTGCAGCAAATAGCAGCCCTGGGTTCCAGGCCTGGGGTCTGAGACCTCACACTGCTCCCACCCCTGCCAGGGCAGCAGCAATTCTCTGTTCTAAAAGTCCAGTTGGTGCAGTGAGCCCTCCTGCAACCTGAGGGAGCTGACCCCTGCCCAGGCCCCGCCCTCCCACCCCTGGACTGTCATGGGCCCTGCAATCCAGCAAAGGGGGTGTCACTAGTGGGGACGGACCAAGTGGCCAGGTGCGCCTGTAGCCTCCACAGCCAGGGCTCCTGAGCAGCGAAGAGTTAACCTTCAGGTGAGCGCCCACTTTGTGGAGGAGCTGACGGCTGTCAAGCTAATGACACACCGCACTTGTGGGGACGTGGAGGCTCCTACCTGAAATAGACTCTGTGCGCCTTCCATCAAAGTGCAGTTACTTCTCAGGTTGGAAAAGTTATGGGGTTCATGCAGGCTGCGGGAGGGGTGGGTGGTGACTGGAAAGTAATTCGTTGCTGCCTGTGGGTGTGGGGCAGGACGCAGCTGGCCCAGCTCTGGACGGGGACAGTGAAGTAAGCTCAAGCCTCTGGCTTTTTGCTGGTGCCTGGAGGTCAAATTTCCCCGTAGTCAGGAATGAGACCTGACTCCCTGCTGCCAGCCTCCATCTTGCAAACAGCAGGTGTCTGATAGGTGTGTGGTTCATGGCCCAGTGGACACAAGACGTTGGAGAAGGCACACCCACCTGTTTTCAGGATGGTGGATGGGAAGGCTGGGAGGTGGAGACCACACAGGAGCCACTCTCTGGAGGGCAGCCCCCAGGGGCCACAGCAGAGCCAGGCCTAGTGGACGACTGAAGTCAAAGACATGGAGGCTGCTACCAACTGTGGGAGGGAGAGAGGGCACAGGCACGGGCTCCCCATCGCTGGAGGGAGAGAGGGCACGGATGCAGGCTCCCCATCGCTGGAGGGAGAGAGGGCACGGGCGCGGGCTCCCCATCGCTGGAGGGAGAGAGGGCACGGGCGCGGGCTCCCCATTGCTGGAAGGAGAGAGGGCACGGGCGCGGGCTCCCCATCACTGGAGGGGTGAGCAGGGTCCACCCACCTGGCCCCTGTTAGAGAGACTTCCACTCCTGCCAGCCTCACCCTAGGAGGGAGTCCTGCCTGGTCTGCCTCTGAGCACCCAGACAGCCTGAGTCCTGAGCTGGGGTGGGGTCTGTTCAGACAGCTGCCCCCTGCCCAGCACTGGTATACCCTGGCGACCGCCAGGCCAGGAGAGCAGGGCAGACTGGTGGTGTGTGTCCTCTCCTGAGGGTTCGTCCTCTCTCACTGCCCTTTCTAAGCTGTAATTAAATAAGGAACCACAGGGGCTGCTCAGGGTCACCCCTCTGAGGGCTCATGTCAGTCCCTGAGAGCCAGCCCCAAGCCGGGCCTGTTCCCTCACCATTCACGCCGGCCTGGGCCGTGTCTGTGTGCTGAGTGAGTGGGTGAGGAGGGAAGGAATGAGCCAGCCTGCTGGGTCCCACCACACGGTCTCCCACCCTCATCCCTCCCGGTGAGGCGTGGGTCCTGCAGGAACATTCATTTCACAGATGAGGCAAGGGACAGTCAGTGCCATTTTACACTCAGTGCCATCCATTCTGCCAGGAGGGGCTGATAAAGCCCCTACTGTGTGCATCTGCCTTTGTGCCCAGAGCCTGGAGCCCAGCCCCGCTCAGCACTGTGCCAGGTAGGCACATGGCACTTACTGGGTATCAGGGTGCATATGGGCCGGCCCCACAGAGTAGCTGGAGGCCGAGGCCCCCCACCCCTTGTTGCTACCACTGGGGTAGGCTCAGGGTCCTGGCACTGCCACTCTGGGAATAGGACAGGCCTGTCCTGGTCAAGTAGCCATTACCAGGCCTCCAAACTCGGGGGTTGGTAGGGCAGGAATAGGCCCGCCCTCCAGGCAACCACCTGTGTCACTCCAGAGCAGCCCATGCAGACAGAGAACTGCCCAAGGGCCAGCCTGGACCCCGGAGCCCTCCTGGCCAGTCAGGGCCTGGGTCACAGCCTAGGTGGTACGACCAGCATGGTCACAGCCCAGATGGGATGACTAGCGTGACAGCCCTGAGGACAGAATGGCCAAGGGCAAGGGCCAAGGCTGCTTTCCTCTTTCGCCTGCAGCTTTTCCCAGAGGCAGCAGCGGAGGGAGGGAGAGGGGCCAGGAGAGAAGGGCCAGGCTGGGCCACCCCGAGCCTCTGTGCCCTCAGTTCACTCCTGTTCTCACTCCAGAAGGGTGATTGGCCATGGCTGGGGTACCCTCTGTCTCCCTCAGCCCCAACCTCTGTCTGTTGGAAATGGCATGGAGACCCAGAAGGAGCAGATGGGCACCACTGGAGGCCTGGCCGGGCTCCTGGCGGCTGATCAAGGCCTTTGCAGGGTCAGAGGGACATGGGAAGATGCTGCCAAGGACCCCGGCCCTGGTGCCCTGGGCAGGGACCCCCTGCTCCCGTGCTATGACAGCTCTCTACCACCCCACCCTCTTCCTGTGACCTGGATACAATCTGAGCACCCCAAGGTCCAAAGTGGGAGAGGTGGGGTGGGGCGGATTGGAGGGCTGCCCTACTGTTACAGGGCTCTGCCCCAGGCCCACCTCACAGTGCAGACTGAGGCCCCCCAGGCAGCCCTTCGTGGGCCAGAACTCAACCAGGAGCCATACCTGGGGCAGAGGGCAGGCTGTCTGCTTCCCATTTTGCAGAGGAGGACTAATGTCAAAGCCTAGCTTTGAGGCTAGTTGAGGCACCGTTGAGGAGGGAGGGGGAGGGAACCAGTGGCCCACGGAACACACAGCCCTGGGTAGTGGCTTCTCTGTATCATCTCCAAGCCCCCATTCAGCTGTCGTAGGCAGAGGCCAGCCCCAGCCCCTCGCTCTGCCCAGCAAGTGGCCGGCCGCCCAACACACATGAGTCCCAGTGGGCATGGCCAGTGGTGCAGGGGTTTGTTCGTGCCTGAGCTGTCCTGGCCCTCGCCGGGTCGGGGGTAGACATGGCCGGCTGTGCAAGGAGGGCCCACTGGCCTCCATCTCCCCGTCTGTACCTGGGTCCTTGCAAGCCCTGGGGCATGGCCTCAGTGTGCAGCCTGCCTGCCCCACCCTTTGTGCTCCTAGGTCCGTGTTCCTGCTCCAGGCACAGCTCAGACTGTCACCTGCACCCAGCCTAGGCTGGGAGGAGGACACAGGTGGGGGTGAGGGAGCAGCCACCTGTCCCCACCTGCCTTTGCTTCCACCTTGTGCACAGACGTGAGTGGCCTGAGAACAGGAGCCCCTTGGGGACACCCAGGGCCCCTGCCTATGCTTCCATGTGCAGAGGGCCCCCCTGGCTGCCCCTTCCCTGGGCCAGGCCAGGCTGTGGAGGTACAGGCAGAGCAGTGAGGGGCTGCCTGCAGGAGCTGGCAGAGCCATGGGCCGGGCCCAGGAGGGGCCGCACAGGCGGTGCTGGCTCAGCCAACCCAGGTCAGAGCTACGGGGGCCCTGGAGAACATCCTGGCCATTTTACAGATGAGAAAACTGAATCCAGAATGGACCTGGCTCTCAGGCCCCTGGCACCTTCATGTCCCAGCAAGCACTGCCAAGCGGCATGTTGTACCCACGCTGAGGATCTTGTTTGCCCTGTTGGGCCTGACTGGCTGCCTGGCACTGGCTGCCTGGAGCAGAGGTCAAGAGACACTGAGCAGGGGCTGCGAAGACTCATGCAACGTCCCAGCCCCATCCCAGCTCCGTCCCAGTCACCAAACAGGAGGTGTGGGCTGAGCGGGAAGGCGGGTGGTCAGGGCATGCGCTGTGCGTGGTTATGCACTGGCATTACAGGCGGCGTCTCGTTGATCTGTCAGTAAGCTGTGGGGTTGGCATTGACATGCTCATCCGCATTTGAGGACAGGAACCAGGAGATCCTATGGGTCACAGGCCAGTCAGCAGCAGAGCCCAGTCTCACCCAGAATCAGAGCTGCCCCCACCCTGGACCCTGGCAGCAGCCCCTGGCCGTGCTGGGTGTGCAGGCTCAGCCTCTCCCCCACTCTCAATCTGTCTTTGTTCTCCCTGCTCCTGGGAAGGCAGCTGCTAGTGGGGATGTGGGCTGGGGGCAGGGACCATGGAGCCTGGCTTGTGGGCAGGCAGCGGGCAGCCGTCCTGTCCTGGCACAGGCAGGGTGGGGGCTGGACACCCTGGGGCCTAGTGAGGCACACAGCAATCAGGACCTGCACCCTGAAGCTGGGGCCTGGCTCCAACCAGCTGCTGCCCTTCCCCCTCCCAGGTTGAGAGATGCCTTTTCTGAGGACAGAGGGGGGATCTGGAGGCCTCGGAGGGAGGCATCTCTGAGTGTGTCTGGTCTGGGGGGAGGAAACCCAGGTGGGACATTTCTGGTGATGACCTCCTGGTCTTCATGCTCCTGGCCACCTGCCCCCATTGCCCAGCAGACTCCCTGCAGTATAGGTCTGGGGCCTGCGATAGGCCACCCCTGGGCTTATGCCACCTGCAGGGCCTGATCAGGCCCTGTGCCCTCCCCAGTCCCTAACCACAGATCTGCACACGTCACTCCCAGCCACAGCCATAGTAGGTGGCGGCAGGCCTTCAGACAGACTCAGGAAGTACTTCCAGTGCAGCCACTTGTCCCCACCACGCCTCTCCCTGGGCCCCCAGACTCCAGCCCAGATCCCCGGGAATGCCAGAGGTGGCCAGGCCCTCAGGGAGCACCCCGTTGGCCCTGCTCTTTGTGCAGTGGAGACACTGTGGCCTGGAGAAGGTGACTGGCGAGTCGCCCGCCCACCCAGGCCCTGCACACCCTCAGTGCAGGTGGAAGCGACAGCCTGGCTTCCTGGTGTGGGGCCGCCGCCCTTCCTGTCCTCCCTTGCCTGGGCTGCACTTGCCGACCCTCCTGCCAGTGAGCCCTCCTCCCAGTGAGCTGGGGCATTTCCTGTTTGCTGCATCCCCCCCACCCCTCCTACAGACAGAGCCACCCTCCTCCCTGTGGCTTCCACAGGGCTCTGTTCCTAACCCAGGAAGACGTACCTCCCCCAGGCCCATTGTCTGCCCCAGATCCTGGGGACACAGAGAGCCCAGCTGTAGCCTGGCTCCCGGACCAGTGGTGTCCCCTGGCATTCAGTGCTGGCCAGCCCGGACCCCCAGCCACCTCCACCAACACTTGCCAGAGGGCCATGAAGGACCCCTGGCTCCCAGCTCTCTCCCTGGGTGACCCAAGCAGGGGCTGCCACCGCTCTGAGCCCAGCTTCCCTCTGGGAGATGTTGCTGCTATCTTTTGATCATTTTGCTTGCTTTCTTCCTCAGTAGCAAACAACCGTATTCATCCTAGATGCAGCTTTGGTTAGTGATTGGGCAGGTGTCCTGGTGGCATCGCACACACCATGTGATTGAACTCCGTCACCATGTGGCCTGCTTCCCATCTTTGTCTTCTGATCATGACGCTGCTGAGAGCACCTTTCTACCTACCCACTCCCAGGGGGCCCTTCTGTCCTGCTGTGGTTCCCCACAGTGGCCCAAGGGGCCCTCTTTGCACAACAAGCGGAGTTCAAGATCTTGGAGGGCTTTGGAGGCAGGAGTCTCACGCTGCATCCAGATCTTGGGGACTGCAGGCGGCATGAGGGCTAGAGTGCTTCTTGGGTGTGCGATGGGCCAGGGGCCGTGAGGACACAACCAGCCCTCACTGAGGCCCAGTGCGCCCCATGCCCCTGGACAGGTGGCAACGGGTGGACCCCCATCCTCGCCTGCCTTGAGACCCCCTGTGTACAGGCCCTCCCTGGGCCTTGCCGGCAGTCGGTGAGCCACCAGGTCAGTGGAGGTCCCTCAAGGGGCCGTTGGCCGGGTGGGGAAGGTGACACATGCTGGAGGCTCAACGGAGCTGGTAGTCTGAGTGGGAGGGAGGGGAATGGGGGTCATGATAGGACAGGCTCAGCTCCAGGTGCCTCCACCGCCCTGCAGGGCCTGGGCTGCCCAGAACCCCGGGGTGCTGCCAGGAACGCATGCAATTCTAGAGATCCATGGGTTGCCAAGCAGTGGAAAAATTTGGGCTCTTGGAGGAGCTAAAAATACAGTGTGGCAGCCCCTGCCTCCTAGTTCCGGAATCCTCTCCTGCCGTTCTGGCCGCCCACCCCGTGGAAGACAAGTTCCCTCCCTGCACCCCCACCACCAGCTCTGGCTCAGGGCCCAGAAGCATCCATCCCGGTGCCAGTGCCAGAAGGGCCACACTGCAGCTGCCTGCCCACTGCCAGGCAGTGGCCCCCACAGGCGCTCATGTGCCCAGCCGGTGCCTGCCCTACCCCCGCCTCTGCTTCAGGATCCCCAGAGCCCCTTGGTCCCAGGCACAGAAGGCAGTACCTGCCTCCCCAGGGCTGTCCGGCTCAGGGCTTGGCCTGTTCCTCGTGGGGAGCCTGGACTTAGGCAGACCTCTCCCTTCCCTACCAGTGGGGCCTTCACACGGGAAGGGGCTGTCCCAGGCAGACTCAGAACATGTCACAGTGGGGCCTCCAGGCCCATTGGTGCTGGCTGAGGGCATAGGACCTCCCCCCTCCACGGTGCTATGGAAGGCCCTCCTCGCCTGCTTCCTGGGAGGCAAGTGAGGGAGCCGAGGCCTGGGGGCTTCAGGGGCTGGCTCAGGTCCCTCATGTGCTGGGATTCAGGCCTGGGTACCCTAACCCCAGCCCGTGTACTACTCAGGGTCGTGGGCCCATGCAGGAGCCCCCAGCTACTCTCCACAGCTCGGGGCTGGGCCTGCCTCAAGAGCCCATACTCCCTGGCTCTGGTTTTCTGTCTGCACCGCAGGGGCTGGGCACATGGCCTCAGGTCTAGTGAGGGCCAGCGATGTCCCTGTCCCCACCCACACCACACACTCAGCTTGACTGCTGACTGCCAGGCGGGGCAGTGGCCCAGCGGCTTCCCGAGAGTCAGTGCAGCTGCCCTAGCGTGTAGGCATTCGGATGGAGGTGCTGGCTTCACCACACCAGGCTGGCCAGGCCCGGGCCCAAAGGGGGACCCTGCCTGCAGGAGCTGGAGTCTGCGGGGAGAGGCATAGCCCTGTCCTCTGGAAGCCCCACACTAGTGCTGGAGAACCATGGTGACGTCTCACTAGCATGGGTGGGGTGAGCCCCTCGGACCTCAGTCTTCGTCTGCAGAAGACCCTGCCCTGTGCAGTTCCATTGGTGCTGGTGGACTGGGGGGATGGGGTGGATGGGACACCCCTTCTTGGTGTCCTGACCCTTTTGCTGTCGGAGGCGTGGGGTCTGGCCAGAGCCATCGGTACTGGGCCCTGCAGGGCCTGGATGGTCCTGCCCTGCCTCAGCCGTAGTTGGTGTCGGCTGTAAAAAAGATGGCGAAGAACGCAAATTCCTATGCCTGTGGGGAGGTGGCCACGCCCTACAGCCGGGGCTGGGGAGCTCTGAGGACACATTCCTGCGCTGGTGGCCCCGCCAACCCACTTTCCAGATGGAGAACGGGGAAGGGTAGCCTGCCCCGGGGCACACAGCTCAGCAATGAGACTCCCGCCCCCTGCCCTTCTCAGTTGGCACTGGCACCTTCCAGGGTATTGTTCCCCGTAGCCCCGTGCCCCTGAGATCAGTACACTGTGGATTCCTTCTGGAATCCTTGCAGAAGTGGACAGCACCCCCCAGGAAACACAGGCAAGGCTGTCTGTGCAGAGCTCGCTGTAGCCGGGAGTCGGCCAGCCACCCGCGTTTAGCAGATATTCAGGCGGGCGGGGCAGTGGGAAGCCCTCTTGGTTTTCTCATATGGATATTTCACTCTATACATAGAAAGCTTTTTATAGACAAAGGGAAGGCTCGGGGATGCCCTGAGAGAGGCTGCTGGCTGGAAGTCGGGCTCCTATGAGATGGGACAAAAATCACAGAAGCTGTCAGTTATTAACGAGGTCCCGGCCGTTTGGGGCCAGTGGCCAGATTGCAGATCAGAGTGCTGCATATATGGTCTGGCCGTGGTGTGTTTGCAGGTTCAGCCTCATGCTGAAAAGCAGTTGGAACATTCCCCATTATAGAGACCGGGGGGCCCGGATGAGATCGGGCAGCCTTGGTGGCATCACAGAAGGAGGAAAGCAGCTCTGGCCTCATCCTCCAGGTCCTCAGCTGGAACCCTGTCTATGCTGGGCCGTAGCCCAGCAAGGCCCTGCTCCACTCACTGCCCCCAGACAACACCCGGTGGGCCACAGTCAACTGGGGCAGCTCAGACACAGAGCCGGGCACCAGGCACGGGGGTATGGAAAGCTGACGGGCAGGAGGGCCAGTTTCCTCCCACCGTGGCTCCACCCCACTGACCAAGGGGGCTCCTCTTGACTGGGGTCTTTCAGGGACTTGCACAGGGCAAGGAGCACTGGGCAGTGCAAAGAGGGGCAGTACTCAGGTCAGGGAGCACTTTCGAGTCCAGGGACACCCTGGGGCCTGGGGCACGGTGGCTCGTGGAGGCACTGCTTGTCTCTAAAAGGTCAGGATTTTTTGCGTGGAGGGACCCCTGGGGCTCTTGGCTGGAGAGGGCGCTCTGGATGCCAGGGGCTGGGCCTGGGAGAGTTCATAACTCCGTCCGCTCAGCCTGTGCCAAGGAGACTCCGGCCAATGGAAGCGGGGGAGGAAAGGAGGGTCAGTTCTGGGGCCTCTTTAGGCAGCAGCGGCTGAGGTGGGTGGGAATACGTGCAGAGGCTCGGCTGCCTGGCTCTTCATGGTGGTGGGAGCCACCCCTACTGCTACCAGGAGGGGCGTCGGGGACCCGGGTGGCTCTGGCAGCTCAGCGGTCCGCAGCGATGAGAAGCCAGGGAAGCGTGAGGAGCAGCCCAGGGCAGGGTCCAGAGTGGGTGGGCAGAGGCGGCCGGAAGGTCCTGCGCATCTGGGTGAGTGGACAGCCACTGGGTGACCAAGAGGGCCGGGCCTGGGAGGGCGGCTTAAAACCACGGTGGGCTGGGGGCTCCGGGCTCTCTGCTGTACAGTGCCCAGACCAGGACCCCCTGCCGGGAGGAGGGGCATCCCAAGGACAGCCTCTCAGGATGCTCCTGGCAGCCTGATGCTGGAGGTGCAGAGGAGGAAACAGACCCAGGCAGGATGAGTGACTGCGCCCAGGTCTGCTGGTGAGGGCCCGAGCTGGGGACACGCAGATCAGACCTCTGGCTTACACCTGTCAGGCTGCCTCCTGGAAGGAACCCGCTGGCCCCCCGGGGCAGTTGAACAGGCGGAGGGCTGAGGGGCGGTGTGGGGAGTAGGGGCTGGACTGCCAGAAACACCAGGCTTGGTTGTGGGCCAGGCTGGGGAGTGGGCCTGAGACCTCAAGGGCAGGTGCTCCAGGACACTCTCCCAAGGCAGGAGGGGAGGAATGGGGCCTCCAGTGGTGAGGACAGCAGCGGGGCTGGGGCCAGAGCCGCCTGGGGAGGCAGGCGCTTGGGTTCTCAACCCCGCTTGGCTTCTGTGACCTCAAATGCCCCTCGGCCGGGGATCCCCTGACTTACCAGGCTGCACAGCGCTTGAAGCAAAGCCATGTGGGACCTCCAGTCACAGCCCAGCCGTGCCCAGGTGAGGGACTGTGGGCACAGACCCAGCTTCTCTGGGACCCAGCTGCCTCCAGTTCCCCACCTGTTGCAGGAGGTATAAAGTGCCTGCCTTGGAGGCGGTGGGAAGCCAAGGGCCAGGGTGGAGAGTGCTGGGCCAGGGTGGAGGCTCAGAGCGTGTGCCTGCCAGGCCCGGCCCCCGAGCTCCCTCCCCGAGGCTCCACGCAGCCGTTCTCAGACGCTAAATATAAGATTTGAGCCATACATGGTTGCAGGAGGGCCTGGGATGCCCCTGACCTTCGAGGCCAGTTCCCAGGGTCTGTGGTTGGGGACAGCGGCTGGGGAGATGTGGTGGTGTGGAGCTGATGTCAGAGGTGCAACCGCCTGTCCTGCTGTTCTGTTTTGGGGAAAGGCACGTGTTGGGGCTCTTCTGGGCTGGGCCTGTTACCGGGGTGTTCCCAGGGCTGAAGTCAGACGTGTCGCGACTGAATTCTGGTAAAACCCTGAGTGCCAAGGGTCTCCGTGTTCCTGTTGGTGTGAGCCCCCCACCTACACGCAGCTGGGCAGACTGAGGCCCAGGGGAGACCCGGGAGCCGCCTCTCCTCCCCAGCCACGCTCTTGACGCTGTGGGCAGCCCAGGCAGTGCCTGAGGTTTGGAATCTCCCTGTCCATATTGTCCACTGGGGCGGGGGAAGTGCCCTGGGGTGAGATAAGGGAGCCTCAGATGCGCCATTTTGTTGCGTCATGACCACGGGTAGTGTTCCAGCCAGTGGAGCCTCCCGCTCCCCCCAGTCCTTCCCAAGCTCATCCGGTCCTGTCAAGTCGCAGGGGCCGTGCTGGCCTCGGAATTGCGGTGCAGGTTTCTGAGCCGGCTCCTCCCCTCCTAGCCCTGAGCCTGGGGGTCCACATGCGTGCAGTGGGGCCCTTCCTGCCTGCTACCTCAGTTGCCGAAATTCGGTCAGGGATGAGTACAGGGAAGCCTAAGATATAGCGGGGGACACAGAGCTACTCCTAACCCTCAGCATGGCACGTGAGCAGGAATTGCAGCAGAGAAACTGAGGCTGAGGGAAGTGGCCCGTCTGCACTGGTGGCCAGGAGGACAGCCCCCGTCCCCTCCCCGCTGACGGCTCCCTGCCCTCTGCCCGCAGCTTGGCAAGATGTCGGTGAAGGAGGGCGCACAGCGCAAGTGGGCAGCGCTGAAGGAGAAGCTGGGGCCACAGGACTCGGACCCCACAGAGGCCAACCTAGAGAGCGCGGACCCTGAGCTGTGCATCCGGCTGCTCCAGATGCCCTCTGTGGTCAACTACTCCGGCCTGCGCAAGCGCCTGGAGGGCAGCGACGGTAGCTGGATGGTGCAATTCCTGGAGCAGAGCGGCCTGGATCTGCTGCTCGAGGCGCTGGCGCGGCTGTCGGGCCGCGGTGTGGCACGCATCTCGGATGCCCTGCTGCAGCTCACCTGCGTTAGCTGCGTGCGCGCCGTCATGAACTCGCGGCAGGGCATCGAGTACATCCTCAGCAACCAGGGCTACGTGCGCCAGCTCTCCCAGGGTGAGCCGCAGTGCGGGAGGGCCGCCCAGGCGGACGCTAGGGACTTGGTATGAGGCTTCAGCCTGGAGACCCACCAGGAGGAAGGCAGCCAGATAGGCAAGGAGGGCTTCCTGGAGGAGGACTGGCCTCCTGGGCTCAGGAAAAATATCCACATTCACTCCTAGTCTGAGGCTTCCAGGTGACCCCAGTCCCCGCACTGCTGCACCAGCGGTCCCCCCTGTGTTCTGTGGCTCTGCTCCACCCTTCCTCCCCATCCTGTGCTGGCTGTCACCCTCTGGCCTCTCTATCCTTGTCCACACCTCGGCGGCAGGAGTCACCTGAGTTAGAGATGCAAATCCACCCGAGTGGCTCCTACATACACCTGCCTGGCTCCAAGCCCTTCAGCCTCAGCCCGGACAGAGCCCTTCAGCTCTGGCCCACATCTACTGATGATGTCACCCTCCACCTCCCAGCGCCTCCCTCCCTGCCCTGTCCCCTACTCCAGCACCCAGGGACCTCGTCCCCGGCAGGCAGGCCTCTTGTCTCTGCCTCTGCTCATGTTTTCTGCCTTTGTGTCCTCCAAGGTCCTGCGCTAAGCTCTTAAGCCCCAGCTCCCTTTCCCCTCCTCCAGGAAGTCTCCCCAGCCTGTGCCCAAAGTTAGTCCTGGCCCCTCGAGAGAACCCCTTGCTGTGCCGCTCCATGGCTGCTGCCAGGTCCCACCGATGCTTGGGGAGGAGCTAGGGTGGGCAGTGATGGGTGGGGCGGGGCCCATGGGGGCAGCAGGTACCTGTGCGGGCAAGCAAGCCAGAGGCACCTCGTTTCCGTTGGACCCAGGGGACAGAGGCAGGTGCAGGGCCAGCCACTCTCAGCCTATCTCCCCAGCCTGGGCCTGGCAGGGCCCCTCTATGGAGTCTTTTGTGAATTGTTCTCCGCAGGGTCAGATGAGAGACACCCCCAGAACTTTCACAGCTCCAGGGATGGGGTGGGAGGCAGGGTTTCATAGGAATGAGGTTATGTCTGCCATAAACACAGTAAGTGCTGCATTGGGAGAAAACCTGGGCCCAGAGCCAGTGACAGGATGGGGCGGCTGCCTCCAAGCCCTTCCCTGCAGGGTCTGGCCCTGTGGTCCAGGAGCAGAGTCAGGACACCGAGGAGTGGGCAGCTCGTTGGGTCCCAGCCCTTTGTTCAGCACTGCGGTGGGCCACAGACAAGTGCCCGGCACCCCCTGGCATCCGCCTGCCAGGCCCAGAGCCCCAGCCCTGAGCCCAGCTGCACAGGCATAGGAAAGGGTGCATTGGCCCTGCTGAGCCTGCCCACTCCACTCTGGCAGCCCTGGACACATCCAACGTGATGGTGAAGAAGCAGGTGTTTGAGCTGCTGGCTGCCCTGTGCATCTACTCTCCCGAGGGCCACGCGCTGACCCTGGACGCCCTGGACCACTACAAGGTGGGCGGCAGGGCCTGGGCCTGGGCACGTGGGGCTCCCTGCCTGGGTGTGCCCTGACCCCGCCCTCCCCGCAGACGGTGTGCAGCCAGCAGTACCGCTTCAGCATTGTCATGAACGAGCTCTCCGGCAGCGACAACGTGCCTTACGTAGTCACCCTGCTCAGCGTGGTCAACGCCGTCATCCTGGGCCCCGAGGACCTGCGCACGCGCACCCAGCTGCGGAATGAGTTTATCGGTGAGCACCTGCCCTGGGCTGCATGCCCGCTCCTGCCCGCCTCTTGGCCAGCGTATCCCATGCTGCATCCACCTGGGGAGGTGGGAGCACCACAAAACCTGCCCCCGGCCCAGGGCTCCAGAGGAAGGCACCGTCTCGGGCCTGCCACCAACTGCCCCTTCAATGGACATGGGCCTCAGAACGCCTGGGGGTCAACCCTGGACTGTTCTCAGTTACGAGGCTGGCCGGGCAGTGGAGCGGGACGGGGCCTGAGACCTGGTTCCAGCCCTACCTGTTCTGGCGGTGAGCCCTGAGTAAGCATCGCTGTGTCCAGCACGATGTCTCCCCTCAGGTCTCCCCTCTGGAGCCCCAGGTCTCTGGTGTCCCGTGACTGCAGCAGAGCAGGCCGGGTGCTCTGGATGGCAGAAGTGAACTGGGGATGGTGTCTCCCCTCTGGAGCCCCAGGTCTCTGGTGTCCCGTGACTGCAGCAGAGCAGGCCGGGTGTTCTGGGTGGCAGAAGTGAACTGGGGATGGTGGGGTGTGGCCTCCAAACCCTCTGACCCTGTCCATCCCTTCGCAGGGCTGCAGCTGCTGGACGTCCTAGCTCGCCTGCGGTGAGTCCCCACTGTGGCGGTCCTGCCGGCTGCCCCTACTGCTCCCAGGGCCAGGCCCACCTGCCCTTTGGATCCCAGCCACCTCACCTAAGCAGCATCTCCAGATGGCAGGGAGGTGGCTCCCCCGGAGTAACCCCAGGGGGTCCAGCCAGAAGCCAGGTCTTAGGCTAGAATCCAGCTCACTGTCCCTGGCAGCTGCCCACAGAAACGAGGGTTGCAGCAGCCATAGAAAGGACAGAATGAGCTCATATCCTTTGCACACCATGGATGGAGCTAGAGGCCATGATCCTAAGTGAACCAACCCAGAAACAGAAAATGAAATGCCAATAAGAGGGAACTACAGGGTGATTCACGTGGATGCAAGATGGAGTCAGGGGCATGGGCTCCGGGAGCGAGAGTTGAAAAACTACCTACAGGGCACAGCGTTCATTGCTACTTGGTGTCAGGCCCACTAGAACAAGGGTCCCCAACCCTCCGGCTGCGGACCGGTAGATGTCTTGTTGGAACCAGGCCACGCAGCAGAAAGTGAGCGGTGGGCAGGCATTCCCGCCTGAGCTCCGCCTCCCGTCAGATCAGCACCGCATTCGATTCTCACTGTGCATACACATGAGGGATCCAGGCTCCTCATGACAATCTAATGCCTGATGATCGGGGGTGGAACAGTTTTATCCCTAAACCATTCCCGTCACCCCAGTCTATGGAAAAATTGTCTTCCACAAAACCAGTCCCTGGTGCCGGAAAGGCTGGGGACCACTGCCCTAGAAGGCCAGTCCCCTGCGTTACACAGTGTACTATGTGGCAAACATGCACGTGTACCCCGAGTCTAAAATAAATTTTTTTAAAAAAAGAAACTAGGGTTGCCAGGTACTGTATGGGACATGAAGTTCATTCAGTTTTCAATACACAACAGACAATGTTTTAGCGTAAATATATCCCAGATGTTGCATGGGATATACTTATGCCAAAAGTTAGTCATTGTCTGTCTGAAATTCAAATTGAACAGGTGCTCTGTAGTTTCATTTGCTAAATCTTGCAGCCCTGCTGGGAACCCACTAGCTGGGAAGCTCTATCCCAGGCCTCAGTCAGGACTGTACTCAGGGGAGTCAGCTTGGAGGAGCCCAGGGCTAGAACGCCTTGTGTTGAAATGGCCTCAGGAGCCAGGCGCAGTGGGTCACACCTGTAATCCCAGCACTTTGGGAGGCCAAGATGGGCAGATCTCCTGAGGTCAGGGGTTTGAGACCAGCCTGGCCAACGTGGTGAAACCCCATCTCTACTAAAAGTGTAAAAATTAGCCAGGCGTGGTGGCATGTGCCTGCAATCCCAGCTACTTAAGAGACTGAGGCAGAATCGGATCCCAGGAGGTTGCAGTGAGCCGAGATCGTACCACTGCACTCCAGCGTGGGTGACAGTGAGACTCCATCTCAAAAAAAAAAAAAAAGAAATGGCCTCAGGGAAAGTTTGCCCGCATGAGTGCCTGTGCCCCGGCAGTGTGGGCTGAAGAGGGCTGGCTCTGCCTGCAGAGGGCTCTGCTCATTGACCAGACTGAGATGACTGGCAAGTCCTAGGCCCAGTGAACACGAAGGTCCCTCCGGCTCAGGCCAGAGCCCCGCCCCTCCTGTATCCATGCAGCCCTGTGAACCCACCTCAGGTGTGGTCTTCACTGTGGCCACACAGCACATAGAGGAGAGCCTTCCCTCCCCCAAGGTCACGGCCGGTTCCATCGTGTGCCACCTCCCCAGGCCTTAGTGCATGTTATGTGACAGGAGTGGGAATGCTCACCCTTCCCCTTCCCCAGGGGCATGCGGCTGCCCGGTGACCTGGGGGCAGCCTGTGAGGGCGCAAGGCACTGACCTGGGAGCTGCCACTCTTAGCCCGCCCTCCCTGGCTATGTGGGCCACATGTCAGCCACAGCTGGCCACGAGCTGGCTCAGAGTCCCGGGTGGGCTGAGCAGGGCTGGTACACTGGCGCCGACCCGGGCTGCCCCATCTACGTGTTGGTGGTGGCAGCAGCAGCAGGCTCAGCCCACCTGGCATCTCCCACACAGAGACCTGGAGGATGCCGACCTGCTGATCCAGCTGGAGGCCTTCGAGGAGGCCAAGGCTGAGGACGAGGAGGAGCTGCTGCGAGTCTCTGGTGGGGTCGACATGAGCAGCCACCAGGAGGTCTTTGCCTCCCTGTTCCACAAGGTGGGCTGGGGGTTGGAGGATCGGAGGGCAACCCTCCATTGCAGGCTGTGGCCCTGAGGTCCAGAGGCTGGGCCTGGAACGGTCCTCCCTGCCCTGGTCAGACCCTGCTGTGACCTGGCTGTGGCGCCAGCTCTGGGGTGAGACTCCAGGGAGCAGCAAGGGGCCAGGGGTTGGAAAGGGAGCTGGTGCCTAGAGTGGGCAGCCTGGGGGCAAAGCCAGGGCCTCAGGACCCAGAAGGACGGGGCTCCAAAGACCAGCACGGCCTACAGCCGGCTGTACTGTCCTGGGCCCCAGCTACCCAGTCCCATCAGGTGGGATTCAGAGGCCTCAGGGCCTGGTGAGGCGCTAAGAGGCTGAATTCCCGTCGAACTCAGGCCCTCCCCTCATTCCCTGAACCTGGCAGCTCTCATCTGGGGGCAGTTGTGTCCCCAGGTGGCATCTGGCAACATCTGAAGACATTTTTGGCTGCCATGACTAGGCAGGGGGTACCATTGGCATTGCGTAGGTTGAGACCAGGGGTTCTGTTTAACATCCCGTAATGCACAGGACAGTCCCACATGTCACCAGTACCACAGTCGCTGAGGCTCTCATCTCTAGGAATCCGTGGGAATAGAGGGGGTGATGGGGCTGGATGCCCTGGCAGATGGGCCAACGGTTCTCAGTCCACCGGGGAGGGGCCGGCTGCTGACCCGCACCCCACACTCGCCCGTCCAGGTGAGCTGCTCCCCGGTGTCCGCCCAGCTCCTGTCAGTGCTGCAGGGCCTCCTGCACCTGGAGCCCAGCCTCCGCTCCAGCCAGCTGCTCTGGGAGGCCCTGGAGAGCCTGGTGAACCGGGCCGTGCTCCTGGCCAGCGATGGTGAGGGGGTGGGGCAGGGGTGTAGGCACAGCCTGGTGGGCAGACAGTGGGGTCCTTGGCCCCACCCATCCTCTACCTAGGGGAGGTGGTCGCTTTTTCTTGCCTCCTCCTCAAGCCCCCCTCCCCCCCCCCCCCACTCCCTTGTCCCTTGACCCTGGACATCCCCTACTGCAGCCCAGGAATGCACCCTGGAGGAAGTGGTTGAGCGGCTTCTGTCTGTCAAGGGGCGACCCAGACCGAGCCCCCTGGTCAAGGCCCATAAAAGCGTCCAGGCCAACCTAGGCCAGAACCAGAGGGGCAGCTCCCCGCACAACACTACAACCCCCAAGCCCAGCGTGGAGGGCCAGCAGCCAGCAGCAGCTGCTGCCTGTGAGCCCGCAGACCACACCCAGAGTGACAGCGTCCTGAAAGTTTCTCAGCCGAGAACCCTGGAGCAGCAGGCGTCCCCTCTTCCCCCACCCACCCCCCTGCTCCCTGGTTCCAGTGCTGAGCCCCCTCCCCCTCCTCCCCCACCCCCGCCTCCACCCCTGCCAGGCCTGAGGACCACAGCACCCCCAGCACTTCCTCTGTCACCACCCCTGACAAGCTCCTGTGAGTTCCTGCCCCCACCACCTCCACCACTCCCGGGCATGGGATGCCCGCCCCCACCCCCACCCCTGCTGCCTGGTATGGGCTGGGGCCCTCCTCCACCCCCACCTCCACTGCTGCCCTGCACCTGCCGCCCCCCTGTGGCGGGAGGCGTGGAGGAGGTCATCGTGTCCCAGGTGGACCACAGCTTGGGCTCCGCCTGGGTCCCCAGACATCGGCGGGTGAACCCACCCACACTGCGCATGAAGAAGCTGAACTGGCAGAAGCTGCCATCCAACGTGGCACGTGGTGAGGGTCCCCAGACCCCCAAGAGGAGCCTCCCCTAGGACAGGGGCTGGTCTCTGCTGGGGAGAGGGGCAGGTGGCACATGGAACTTGTGTGCATGTCCTGCCCGTGCGTGGCCAGGGCAGCCCGGCCCTTGCTCTGGGCTCGGCACCTGTGGTTGAGGTGGGGACAGGGGAGGAGCAGGGCGGGGGCTACCTCTGAGGACCCCCTTCCACTTGCTCCCGTGAGCCAGTGTGTCTGGGGTGCCATGGTGCCCTGGGGCCCGGCTACAGGTCCTCAGGTAGGGAGGTAGGGTGCCTGCTGTATGCCGGACCCACTGGGCCCCAGGCAGGTCATCCTTCAGACCCTCTGGGAGGCTCCAGTCCTTGCCTGCTGGATCACCAGGCCCCGGGGCTGCAAGAGCCTCACTGGCCATGTGCCCACTCAACAGAGCACAACTCTATGTGGGCGTCCCTGAGCAGCCCCGATGCTGAGACTGTGGAGCCTGACTTCTCCAGCATCGAGCAGCTCTTCTCCTTCCCTGCGGCCAAGCCCAAGGAGCCCACCACAGCAGCCGCACCGGCCAGGAAGGAGCCCAAGGAGGTGGGGACGGGGAGGGGACTCAGACCGGGGCCACCTGCCAGGTCACCCTCCGGTACCAGCCTGTTGGGTGGGGGGTTTTCCAGATCACTTTCCTCGATGCCAAGAAGAGCCTGAACCTCAACATCTTCCTGAAACAATTTAAGTGGTGAGTGACAGAGGTGGCCCCCATCCCAGGCCACGGAGCCTCACCTCCACCTGAGCCTCCCGACTTGGGCCCAGCGGTGCCCTCTGCAGGCCACCACGGGAAGTGCATACTGCATCCCCTGGGCAGGATAGTGGGCGGGGAATAGCCCCATGCTGCCCCAGCTAGGGGCTGTCCAGGCTCCTGGGGAGAGAGCGCTGGGACCTCCCCACAAGGCCACAGACAAGCAGTGGCTAAACCAGGGCGAGGACCTGGGCCCTGACTCTCAGCCCCCTAGTCCTTTCCTGCTGTGGTGTCCAGCACTGGCCCAAGGGAGCTGGCTGAACTGACCCACCCTACATCTCCTGAGCAGGGCCCATGGAGGGAGAGCGAGGGGAGGAGTCAGTCTGGGTCCCCTTCACCGCATGACCATGGGCAGACAACTCGACCGCCCGGTGTCCCACCTGCCCTGGGCACCCCATGACTGCGTGGGGAGACCCTGCCAGGCGGGGTCCCAAAGAGGCTGGGTGGGGTTGACTCATGGTTCACCCGCCCCTGCCTGGTCCTCTTCCTGCTCCAGCTCCAACGAGGAGGTCGCTGCTATGATCCGGGCCGGCGATACCACCAAGTTTGATGTGGAGGTTCTCAAGCAGCTCCTTAAGCTCCTTCCGGAGAAGCACGAGGTGAGAGGACCACCCCCACCCCCTGCCCCCAGTTAGTGCCACCAACCAAGGGAGAGGCTGTCCCCGGGGCTCCTCCCAGGAGGGAGACAGAGAAGGGAGGCATCCCAGCCCCACCTCTGCCGTGAACCGTGAGCCACAGGGAGCTGTGATGGGACTGGAGGGGCTGAGCCCAGCGGGCAGTCCGGGAGGGCGGGAAACTGGTGTGGGGGAATCCCACACGCCGTCCTCCTCCTGGCAGATTGAAAACCTGCGGGCATTCACAGAGGAGCGAGCCAAGCTGGCCAACGCCGACCACTTCTACCTCCTCCTGCTGGCCATTCCCTGGTGAGCACAGCCGCCCGCAGACCCCAGGGCCTGGGCCCTAGGTGGGAGGAGAACAAGAATAGGGAGCAGGGCCCAACCAGGGTGGAGAAGGAGCTGTGCCAATGGCTGCCCCGGGCTCCAGGAGCGGCGTTGCAGCTGTCGGGCTTCTAAACATCACTTGAGCCCCACCCCCAGTCCTTCCCCTCAAAGTGTGAGGCTCGAGGCCTCTGGAGCAACTGGTTCCCACTCTGCGCAGGCCCAGGAGAGTGCCTGTTGGATGGGGCAGGCAGTGGAAACCCTCTCCCTTTGCCCACCACCCAAGCCAGAGCCCTGTGCTGAGTGCCCCTCTGGCAGGGACAGGGGGGTTATTCAGGCCACTGATCTCTGTCTGTACCATCCCCAGCTACCAGCTGCGAATCGAGTGCATGCTGCTGTGTGAGGGCGCGGCCGCCGTGCTGGACATGGTGCGGCCCAAGGCCCAGCTGGTGCTGGCCGCCTGCGAAAGTGAGTGGGGCACGTGTGCAGGAGGGACAGGCCTCCGAACTAGAGTCGGAGGGCTGCTCGGGGCCCCTGCTACTGCCAGTATCATAACGGCTGCTAAGAGCACCCAAGGGTGCCAGCCTTCACCACTCCAAAAACCGCCCTGCTGCCACCACCTTGGTGCACACACCTGCTGGACACACAGACACATGCATGCACACCGCCACTCTCGGACACGTGCACACGCGCACACCGCCACTCTCGGGACACGTGCACACACGCACACCGCCACTCTCGGGCACGTGCACACACGCACACCGCCACTC
>NC_045439.1:1132491-1142321 GCF_002776525.5 Piliocolobus tephrosceles | reverse complement strand
CACAAGCACACCGCCACTCTCGGACACGTGCACACACGCGCACACCGCCACTCTCGGGCACGTGCACACACACAAGCTCACGAGCAGTCACATGCACACAGGACAGACAGACACACGTACACGCCCCCCACACACACACACACCTGTACAGACACAAGTGCACACACGCGGATACCATCTCTGAAAGGGGATCCTCAGAGACCTGCCGTAGCCACTGGGCAGGGAGAGGGACAGGTACGGACCAGTGAGGCACAGTTCACATCTGTCAGGCACACTTAGGTGTCCACTCCCATCGGTGGAGGGTTTGCAGTCCCCAGGCCCTGTCCTGTGTCCCTTACGGTGCTGGGCTGAGCCTGGGGAGGAGCCAGGGAGTGCAGGGGCACTGGCAAGCAGGACCACAACCCACCGCCAGGGCATCTGGGGGCTCCGAACCAAGAGCCCTTCTCCAGCCCTGGCTGCCCCTGCAGGCCTGCTCACCAGCCGCCAGCTGCCCATCTTCTGCCAGCTGATCCTGAGAATTGGGAACTTCCTCAACTACGTAAGTCAGGGGCAGCTCCCCATCCCACGTGGCCTGCCTGGGGCTTGCAAGACTCACTCCCGGCCTCTCCCAGGGCAGCCACACCGGTGATGCTGACGGCTTCAAGATCAGCACGTTGCTGAAGCTCACGGAGACCAAGTCCCAGCAGAACCGTGTGACGCTGCTGCACCATGTGCTGGAGGTGGGCCGAGGTGGCAGGCACCAGCGGGGGCACGATGGCAGGGCTTCAAGTCCCCCCGGACCTGCAGTGTAGAGGTGTAGGGGCCATACCCCCGTGCCCACCAGTCAGACCGCCAGTCTCCCTGTCTCAGGACCCCATCTAGAGCCAGCAGCCTCAGTCAGAGCTGTGCCCCCATCCCTCCCAGCACCCCTTCCTTCCTGCAGCACTGGCTCCCCTGAATGAGCCTTGTCCCTCCCCAAGATACCTACCCCTGGTCTGGGGGCACAGTCCCTAGGAAAAGCAGAAACATCACAAAGTCATAGCCAGGCCCAAGGGAAAGATTTGAGGGTCTGGAGTGCTGGGGGATTTCTGGACCTTAATTGCGAAGGGTTAGAGCTGAGGGAGTGGGAATGGGGCATCCCCAGGCAGACAGCGTGGCCACAGTGGATCTCGACGTGTCCCATTGCAGGAAGCGGAAAAGAGCCACCCCGACCTCCTGCAGCTGCCCCGGGACCTGGAGCAGCCCTCGCAAGCAGCAGGGTAGGCGGCTCCTGCCAGCCCACACCCCTCAGCCAGGCGGGGGCCTGACTTCTGTCCCCAGCCAGTGAGGTGGCTGCCCGCCAGGACTGAGTCTCACAGCGGCAGCACAGCCCCGGCGCCCTTAGGAGCCCTGCCCAGTAGAATGCTTTCCTTCTGGGACAGGACCGTGTCTGCCATGGTCTATCCCCTTCTGACTTAAGTGAGGAAACAGGCCTAGAGGGGGCAAGGGCTGGCCAGGTCAGGGTCACACCAGGGGCAGGTCTAATACAGCCCCTTCACGAGTTGAACCTTCACCACAGCCGCGAGCAGGCTTGGGCCTCCCTCATCGTATAGATGAGGAAAAAGAGGCCCAGAAAAGCAGTGTCACCTCCTGGGTCACACAACCCAGGCAGGAGGGCAGCCTGGGCCACCCCACTACACAGTCCGGGCCCCTAGCACAGGGTCCTTCCTGGGCTCCACCTGCCCTGGAAGGTTCTCTGGCCCACGAGCTGCTCAGCCTTGGGGAGAGCTAGGCCAGTAGGACAGGCTGAACATTAGGGTCCCCGCTCAGATGCCCACAGGGGGCTGAGGGCCGGCTGGAACAGGCACTCAACCCCAACACTGCACGTGGGGCCTCAGAGTGCAGCCTGCAGTGTGCACAGTGGGCACCAGAGCCTGTGCAGGGGAGGGGCTCCCCGTCCCAGCAAAGCTGACGTCAGCTGTTGCTGTCTCTGCCTGGCCCTCCTCACCTTTCAGGATCAACCTGGAGATCATCCGCTCAGAGGCCAGCTCCAACCTGAAGAAGCTTCTGGAGACTGAGCGGAAGGTGTCTGCCTCGGTGGCCGAGGTCCAGGAGCAGTACACTGAGCGCCTCCAGGCAAGTGGGCACCTGGGCCCGGGGCTGGCAGGAGAGGCTGCCCTGATCAAGCGAGCCGGGTGAGTGGCGGTGCTGTCTCCTGGCTCCAGGGTGGATCCTGGGGACCGAGGTTCCCCAGGTGTGCACGGTCAGGGTACAGGCCCCTGCTCCTTCTCAGAGAGCACTGTCCTCAGGGCCTGTCCCTGTGGCCACCACCCTCCTGCAACCCAGGGCCTAACCCTAGGTGGTGCCCACGCGGGGCTCTCACAGGACCATCACGCGCCCTTACCCCCAGGCCAGCATCTCGGCCTTCCGGGCACTGGACGAGCTGTTTGAGGCCATTGAGCAGAAGCAGCGGGAGCTGGCCGACTACCTGTGTGAGGACGCCCGGCAGCTGTCCCTGGAGGACACGTTCGGCACCATGAAGGCCTTCCGGGACCTCTTCCTCCGCGCCCTGAAGGTGGGGGCAGCCTGGCGGGGCACAGCCTGTCCGGCTAGAGTGGGGTCCTGAGGCCCCTGACCTTCCTCCAGCAGGAAGGGCAGAGGCACCCTTCGTCGGGTGGACACAGCCATGTGGGCCTTGCGCTGCTGAGGCTCAGGGAGGGTGACACCCAGGCCCACGGAGCCCCTGAGGGGTGCCACGCTGGGGTGACGGGGCCACATCTGCCAGTGCAGGAGAACAAGGACCGGAAGGAGCAGGCGGCGAAGGCAGAGAGGAGGAAGCAGCAGCTGGCGGAGGAGGAGGCGCGGCGGCCCCGGGGAGAGGACGGGAAGCCTGGTGAGGCTGGGCCGGCTGGCTGGGCAGGGACGGGGCAGGGACGGGGCGGCTCCGGGATCCTTGCCTGTGCTCCAGCCTCCCCACCACCCCCAGCCCTCTAGGTGGGCTCCAGGGTCCCCGTGCGGCTCTCTGAGTGTCCCACGCTCCTCAGTCAGGAAGGGGCCCGGGAAGCACGAGGAGGTGTGTGTCATCGATGCCCTCCTGGCCGACATCAGGAAGGGCTTCCAGCTGCGGAAGACGGCCCGGGGCCGTGGGGACACCGATGGGGGCAGCAAGGTGGCCTCCATGGATCCCCCAAGAGCCACAGAGCCTGGTAAGACCCTCTCCCACTGCTTCCTCATGGTCCCTTTGCCACTGTCCCTACCCTGTGCCTCTAGGAAGCCCTCCTGACTTCACTGGAAAGCCCTCTCCTCTCCCTGGACCGCCCTGGAGGCCCCTAAGACTAGGGACAGCCGAGGGGGCAGGTGGTGGCTGCTCAGCTCTTATCCCTCATCCCTCCCTCCACTCACTCCAACTCCTCCACTGTAACAACGGGCCCTGCCCCTGGTGCTGGAGCAGTGGCCCAGCCTGCTGGGCTCCTCAGAGATGAGGCCAGGCCCACTGACAGATGCCCCTGGGCTGAGGGTGCTAGAGGTGGCAGGAAAGGCAGGCGGCAAGGCCCTGGTGGGAGGACCGCATTCCTGGGGTGGCTGCCTCAGGGTGCTGGGGATGGTGTGGCCCAGTGTCCCCCGCCCTGCCACAGTGTAGACAGACCAAGGACGCTGAGGCCAGGTCCTGCTCTGAGACATCAGAGGAGGCTTCCTGGGGAGGAGGCTTTGCAAGGCGTTCAGGTAGACAGTGGGATGGAGGAGGCTGCGCTTGGGCTGGCTCGGGGGCAGGGTGCCTGCCCTTCACTGGCGTGTCCCTCCATCCAGTGGCCACCAGTAACTCTGCAGGAGACCCCGTGGGCGGCACACACTGTCCTGCCTCTAAGCCCGACCTTGATGCTACAATGGCCAGCGAGTCCCGGGGCTGGGACCTTGTAGACGCCGTGACCCCCTGCCCTCAGCCCACCCTGGAGCAGTCGGAGGAGGGTGGTCCCCCGCCCCTGGAGAGGCGTTCTTCCTGGTATGAGGATGCCAGCGACGTCCTAACCACCGAGGATGCCCAGTGCCCCCAACCCTTGGAGGGGGCCTGGCCAGTGACTCTGGGAGATGCTCAGGCCCTGAAGCCCCTCAAGTTCTCCGGCAACAAGCCCCCTGCAGCTGGAAGTTCAAGCCACGATGCCAAGGATCCCACGTCCTTGCTGGGTGTCCTCCAGGCCGAGGCCGACAGCACAAGCGAGGGGCTGGAGGACGCAGTCCACGGCCGTGGTGCCAGACCCCCCGCGGCAGGTCCGGGTGAGGATGGGGACGAGGACGAGGAGGATACAGCCCCAGAGTCCGCGCTGGACACATCCCTGGACAAGTCTTTCTCCGAGGATGCGGTGACCGACTCCTCGGGCTCGGGCACACTCCCCAGGGCCCGGGGCCGGGCCTCAAAGGGGACTGGCAAGCGACGGAAGAAGCGTCCCTCCAGGAGCCAGGAAGGTAACTCAGGGAGGGGCCCTGGGTACCTTCCCATGCCAGGGCGCTGGCACCCAGCCGGTCCCTCCCCTTCCCCACTGGGCACTGTAAGTTCCAGCAGCACCCAGGACAGGTGACTTGGGCGCGGCGCGGGAGAGGAGGCAGCAGCGCATCCACCGGGGGGTGGCTTTCCGGGCTGCCATGGCCCTTGCAACTGTTTCTCCAACCCGCTAATTCCCACCTTCACGCCACCTCCGTTAGGGAGTAAGGGGCAGACACTGGGCACCAGGTCCCAGGCTAGTGGTTGCCATGCAGCTCAGTGGCCAGAGAACCGGGCAGCCCTCGGAGGGTGTTGGCATGGCTGTCCCGGGCCCCCCAGCCCCACCCGCTCTGAGTCAGGGTTGCTCCTGTGTGATAAGCCGTTGAGTGCATTTCTTTTATTTGAAAGCAGAGGTTCCCCCTGATTCTGATGATAATAAAACAAAGAAACTGTGTGTGATCCAGTAAGGTATGTACGCAGCCGGTGCTCCGTGGGGGCTAACAGCAGCTGCAGGGCAGTGGGGCCAGAGCTTGCTGCCCAAACCCCTCCGGGACACTAACCTGGCTTCTCTCCAGCCCGCGTGGTGCATCAGTGTGGCCTCGCCTCTCCTGCGGCCCTGGTGGTGGGCTCCCCCCTTTGTCCCCTCCCTCTCCGCAGGTTACCTGCTCACCTGGTGCCTTCCGCAGGCAAGACACAACCTCAGCGCTGGCTCCGGGCATGCAGGCCTCGGGAGGGCAGGTGGCAGGGCTAGCCGGGCTCCCTTAGTGAGCAGGATCCAGGGCGTGGGCGGGACCTCCTGGCTGACAGGACAGGCTGAGGTTGCTCCTGTCTGGTGTCCTGGCCCTCACTGCAGTTCCAGTAACCCTGTGGCTTTCCTGCTCTGTGTCAGTGGAGGGATATCTTCACTATGAGTGTGTCGATGGGGTGGGGCCTGCTGGGGCATGTCCCCGGAAGTCTGTGAGGAGACAGGGACAGTCCCAAGGGCAGATGCTGCCAGGGACAAGCACACTGCAGCCCCCACCTGTTGGACAGTATCCTTCTACCCCGAGGCCGTGGGTGGGTCTGTGGAGATGCAGATTACCCCCAGCACACGGCGTCTTCTGGGGGGCCCCCAGCCAAGGGTCAGTCAGCCAGGTCCGTCCACAGGGCTGGAGAGGCTGATGCCTCCAGCTAGACAGACCAGTCTGCGCTGGGTGGAGGAGGAGCTAGAGCAGAGAACCAGAAGGTCCAGCCTGGCCGCTCGTGAGCTCTGTGAGCCCAGGTGGTGGCGTCTTCCAGCACCTCCAGCCTTGCTCAGAGCGAGCCCGGTGTCCGTGCATCGCAGATAGGCTGACCGCTGGGCCGGGGGCTTAGGCTTGAGACATATGAGGTCTGCTGGTGCCTGTCAGAGGCAAGAGCGGTCGTGAGCCCAGAGAAGCTTCTCCAGACAGTCTGTCCTCACTGTGGGGGCACGGCCTTCACCCTGGGGTCCAGCTTTTGCTTCTAGGGTCATCTTCCGAGTGTGGCTCTCTGGTGTGAAGCACCCACATGTATTTTTAGAAAGGTGCTGGCATCTTCCCTGGCTGGAACTTGGACTTGCTGTCCCTGAGTGTGAGGAACAGTGGAGCATGCAGGCTTGGGGCGGGCGGCCACGTCTGACAGTGGTCCAGTGAAAGATGGATGTGCCCAGTGCCAGCTCCGTGCTCCACCCGGTTCTCTCCTGAACCTTCTTTCTGTACGTGCCTAGCCTCCGCCCACCCCAGCTCCTGCCACACAGGCGGCTGAGGGCAGAGGAAGGAATCGTCTTCTTCTCTCCCCAACTTTTTATTTTTAATTTATTTTTATTTATTTATTTTTTCAAGACAGTCTCACTCTGTTGCCCAGACTGGAGTGCAGTAGTGATCTCAGCTCACTGCACCCTGCACCTTCCAGGTTCAAGTGATTCTCTTGCCTCAGCCTCCTGAGTAACTGGGACCACAGGCACGTGCCACCACGGCTGGCTAATATTTTTTTTTTTTTTTTTTTTTTTTTTTGAGACGGAGTCTGGCTCTGTCGCCCAGGCTGGAGTGCAGTGGCCGGATCTCAGCTCACTGCAAGCTCCACCTCCCGGGTTCATGCCGTTCTCCTGCCTCAGCCTCCCGAGTAGCTGGGACTACAGGCGCCCGCCACCACGCCCAGCTAGTTTTTTGTATTTTTTAGTAGAGACGGGGTTTCACCGTGTTAGCCAGGATGGTCTCGATCTCCTGACCTTGTGATCCACCCGTCTCAGCCTCCCAAAGTGCTGGGATTACAGGCTTGAGCCACCACGCCCGGCCTAATTTTTTATATTTTTAGCAGAGACGGGGTTTCAGCATGTGGGCCAGACTGGTCTCAAACTCCTGACATCAGGTGATCCACCCGCCTCAGCCTCCCAAAGTGCTGGGATTACAGGCATGAGCCACCGTGTCCAGCCCCCAGCTTTTTATTTAGAAGATCTTCACCACCACAGGAAATTGCATAGAGATCAGAATGAACAACACCTTCTCCCCGAAATTACAACCATTTGCCAAAAATACCAAAATTGTGACCATTTTGCTACATTGCCCCTCTCCAACTGAGCCATTGGAGAGTTTCTTATAAACATCATGGCACTGGACCCCTAAACTCGCCCATAGACACCTGAGAGCGTAGCCGTCTTCCCCACCCCCCACCAGGCAGGGTGTGCTGCAGGGGCGCTTCATGTCCACGTGCTTCTCATGCTCGGTCCCCGTGCGGATGTGCCACTTGTCCCAGTAATTCCTTTAATAGTTGTTGCTTTGTTGTTTTCGCAAACAAGGTTGTATCCAGAATCACATGCTGTGTTTGGTTGTCATATAGCTTCAGTGTCTTGTTCGAGAACATTCCTGCCTCTTTTTGTCTTGTATGACATTGACGTTCTGGAAGACACCTTCGCTTTGGGTTTGTCTGATTGCTCCCCCCAAGTAGGTCCAGGTTGAGTTTTGGGGCAGGAGTTCTACCCCAAGGGACACCATGTCCTCCCCAGCTGGGTGGGGACGTTCGTGGCAGCAGCGCTGACCACAGCTACGGGGGTGGTCTCTGAACCTCCACTGCACGAACACCGTGCTGTCTAGTTAATAAGCACCTGTGGTGACATGCGGAACAAACAGCTGCAGCGCGGTTCTGTGTTTGCTGCCCTCCTCCGAGTGCTCCCTTCTCCCCTCCCTTTTTCCATCATGTGAGTTTTGAATGTGCCGTAATCCATCACTGCCACTGTCGTGCATTTGATGGAGACCAGCCGGGGCCCGTGACCCACAGCCCTTGAGCACTTCCCATCTTTATCACAAGCCCCTCTTCCCAGCTGACCCCAGACTTGTTGATCCCCCCCCATCCCTGCCCAGGCCTTGGTCTTGGCCATTTCTCCGGGTTCCCTGAGTGGGGAATGGTGCTGAGATCCCCCTCTGAGTGATCACTTTGGGCCGTTTTTGTTGTCTTCCTCTGTCTCTTTAGAGTAGTGGTTCTCAAACCCCGCCTGGGCTGTCCCACTGGGGAGCTGGGACACCACCCGGCACTGTGGTGGCAATGGGGGTAGCACTCAGACAAGGGCCACCGAGGGCCCCTGGACCAGAGAGCGAAGAGGGCGTTGGGGGCAGGAGGGCTGTGGGGCCATCTCTGGGGCCATCTGGGTGGCAGGAGCTGTTGGGCCAGGGCTGAGCGCCCTCAGCAGCCCGCTGGAGAAAGCACTGCTGGGGTCCTCGTGTGGGGCTTGGGGCCCGATGTGGAAGCCATGGAGGGCTGCAGGTGGTGGCAGTGGGGATTAATGAGTAATGACAGAGTGCAGCCTGGGTCTGAGACATGAGGTGGGGGACAGGCCACAGAGACTCCCCATCTCAGCAGAGAGGACACAGGCTCAGGCTGCCACACCTTGCCAAAACCCAGCCTGGCCAGGCCATCCCGGCATCTTCCACCTAGATAAGTTGTGCTGCTCCAAAGAAACAGCCTGGGGTCAGAGTGGACCTGAGATGCATGGCACAACCCGCTGGACAGTGGTGATGAGGGGTTCAGGGACCTGGGGACCCAGAAGCGGGCACCTGGTATTGTACCCAGCAAAGCTGCTCCTAATGATGTCATTTCTTCTCTCTCCTTACAGGCCTCAGGCCCAGGCCCAAGGCCAAGTGAGAGAGCCCAGGCCACAGGACATGCTGCCATTCTGCCAAGAGAGGCTCTTCTGGGGGCCAGGCTGGGACTGGGCCCCGGAAACCAAAAGTCCGTGCCTTACCCAGCCAGGGCCCTCCTGGAGCCTTCTTTGGGTGTTGTGGCTGGGACCCCGACAGGCACCAGTACCCTGCCAGGCCAAGTGCCCTCCTGGACTGCCTGCACGCGCCAGCCTCCTACCTGCTTCCTAAAGGCGACCCTGGCCCACACCTGCATGCACCCGGTGCAGCCTGCCAAGGGCCAGTCGTGGGGGCTGTGTCCTGCCAGTGTCCACCACAGCTCTGCCTGCCCTTCAGCCCAGCAGGGTTTAATCAAAACGCAATGCCTTGCGAGTCTTGACTGCTTGAAGGTGGCTGAGTTGGGGGCCCTGGGCAGGGCAGGCTGGCGGGCAGTGCCATGGCAGGCCAGGGTCCCTCCCGTGGGGTCTGGCCCCCATCCCAGCATGTCCAGCCCCAAAGTTGGAGTGGGAAGCGGTCTGCATTTGCTGCCACCACCAGGCCTCTGCCCTGCAGCTGAAACTTGGCCATCACATCAACAGAAAACCCCTCCCAGTGCCAGCTGCCCAGGATGGGCGGGCCCTGGGGACAATACAGGTCCACCTGAGGGGCTGCAGGGTGACACCCAGCAGCCTCTGCCCCCTCACTGCCCACCCAGAGAGGGCAGCCTGCCCGAGCCTGCCGCCTGCCAGGTGTGTGCCCTGAGGCTGGCAGCTGGACGTGTGGCCAATAAAAAGCAGACCTAGCCCAGTGTGTGACTGTTGTGTTCAGAGGCTGCGGAAGTGGTCGGTGGATGTGGGCTCCCACAAACGTGGTGAGCGCTGGACAGGCCCCGTGTGAACACTCACTGTTGAGGGGCCTCCAGGCCAGGTGTGAACACTCACTGTTGGGGGGCCGTCGGTGCCCCAGGCCAGGGGCTGTCCCTGAAGCCCTCAGGAGGCAGTGAGAAACATCTAGAAGAGGGCAGACCCCATGGTGAACAGCACCCAGCCGTGGTGAGATGGGTGCAGCTCTACAGGGGCATAATTTACAAACCACCAGTCTCGCTGGTTATGTGTGTGCAGTGGCGGTATTTGCTTTCCAGCAGATCAGCAGATCAAGGTTGTGCAATGATGCACTTTGAGAATCTCTCCATCACCCCAAGAAGTCCTCTGGCAGCCATCAGTCTGACCCCTTGCCTGCGCTCCTCCCCAGCAGCCCTGGCAGTCACTCACCTGTGCTCCTCCCCA
>NC_045439.1:1108771-1132481 GCF_002776525.5 Piliocolobus tephrosceles | reverse complement strand
TCCTCCCCAGCAGCCCTGGCAGTCACTCACCTGTGCTCCTCCCCAGCCCTGGCAGTCACTCACCTGCGCTCTTCCCCGGCCCTGGCAGTCACTCACCTGCGCTCCAGACGCTCCGGATGTCGCCATGCACGTCTCCTGGCTTCCTTCGACTGTTTTCAGGCTCCAGCCTCGCTGCAGGCTGTATCAGGACGTCATTGCATTTCATGGCTGAAGCACATTCCATTGCATGCATGGACCACATTTTGTTTGCTTTTCTGTCCATGGGCATCTGGGTTGCTTCTAGCTTGGGGCTTCTGCGAATCCTGCTGCTGTGAACATTTGCATAGTCCTCGTGTGGATGCGAGTTTTCATTTCTCTGGGGTAGATTCCTAGTGGAGGAACAACTGGGCAACATGCTAAGTTTATGTTTAACTTTTTAAGAAACTGCCAAACTGTTTTCCAAAGCAGCTGCACCATTTTTCACTCCCATCTGTGCTATTGTTTTTAAGTTAAATAGCTCATCGCCTCCCCCTCCCCACCCCCTACAGATCTGCCAGTAAAACTGGACTATGGAGTATTGGGCGGGGTCACCTACAGGGTGACCTGCAGCAACTGAGGCCATGGCCCCGCCTGCCTGGAGAGGTGGGACTGGGGACCCTGTGACAGGAGGAGGAGCTGCCTTTCTGGAGCCTGGTTTTTCTTTTTCCTCTCTGCTCCATGAGAAGTCAGTTTAGTGGGCTACAGCCAGCAAAGGAACCAAAACGGACAGGAGCTCTGGGGGTGCCTTGCACGGTGAGGCTCCGTGGCTGCAGGTGTGTATGCAGGCAGCTGTGGGTGTCTGTGTGTCCTGGGCCACCGTGTACGACGTTCCCACAGGGAGGTGTGGCCCCCAAAGAGTGAACCCACAGGTGGACACGCGACGCACCTCGTTCTTGCCCAAGGTCACACGTCGAAACGGCAGGGCCCAGATGGATGACCCCAAGCTCGGTGGCTCCTGTGCTGCCCACCACCTGGGGACACCTGGGGACAGGCCCACTGTGGGGGGTGGGGGTGGGGGTGTTATAATTCGGGCTGGGCCGTGTGACTGGCAGGGGCCCCAGCTGTTGGGCCTGGGCAGGGCTGTTTTTAGAAAAGCCCCAACTCCCTGCCCACACCCGAGCCAGTGGCTATTTATAGTCCAGGCCTGGAGATGTCAGTGAGTCACTAGCGTTCGCCTCTGCAGGGTCAGTCCAAGTCCCCTTAGTGAGGTGGTCTAGCATGTCCCCCAGTCCCCCAAGCCTCTGACATCTGCTAGCCCAGAGCCCCAAGTGTGCCCAGGAAGGGCTCAGAGCTGGTGGCCCCTGCCAGGCCTTGGGAGCACCGCCTTGTCGGATGGGACTTTGTGGTTCCTGGTGGGCATTTAAAACTGTCAGTTTCTCTCATCTGGAAACAAACCTCCCATGACCCTCTCGGTTTCTCCTGCTGCCGTCTGCCTCTTCCCTACCTGCACAGCTATCTGCTGTGCCCCAAATTCCCTCCTTGACACCCCCAGACCCACTGTCCCACCCTTGGGTGCAGCCCCTTCTCAGAAGGCTCCAGGTTCTGCCAAACCTCGGAGCCCTCCAGCCCTGCTCCAGCCCCTTCCCAAGCTGGGGGCAGTAGTCTGCTTAACCCCCACCAGCTGTCACCCCCAGGGTGGCACTAGGAAGTTCGTGCATAAAGACTGCATTTCCACCGAGGCCGCACTGACTGCTTGGAACCCACACGATGGCATTTTCCCCGCGAGGATGCTGAGGGAGAGGAAGTATCAGTGTGCCCAGTGGAAGAAGAGGGGACTGGGGACATGGGTGCAGGGGCGGGAGGCCAGGTTTTGAACAGGCCCTCTCCCCCAGGCTGGGGCAGGGTCAGGCGCCCAGAGAGGAGGGGTGGGGAGACTGAAGGCGAGGGTGGGCAGTGGTGTCCTTGGCTGCACCTGAATCACTAACTCACTGTGAGCGACCTTTGCTGTGACAGGCCCAAGCTCCACTCCTTCCTCATAGGGAGTGTCTCCATGGACTCCCCGTCACTAGCCTTGGAATTGCCCTGAGCCCAAGGAGCCTCGTGGCTCTAGGCTATTTGGCAACTGAGAGCCCTAAGGGAGGGAACCAAGGGCCCCGCCTCCCTGCTCTGAAGCAAGAGCCTGATTCTCCTTTCTTCCCCCAGGAGCCCCAAGACCCTTCTCCTGGCCACCAGGGCTGGCTTCCTCCAAGCCTCCTCCACTTGGGAGGGGTGGGGCAGGATAGGCGAGGCAGGACAACCAGCCCGGAACCCGGGAGCCTCGCAGACCATCGCCTCCCTCTGTGGCCTGGTCCCTCCACAGGCTGGGACGGGAAGGTCTGGGGTGGGGCCTCTTGGAAACCTGGGCCCCATGTTGGTGTGCATCCCTGGGGGTTGCTCCCATGCCAGCCAGGTGACGCTGACAGCCTGCGTCCCTTTACCCCAGACTTGGGTGCTGAGGGCCAGAGCTCCATGCTGGAGCCCGCCTGCTCGCTACAGCCAGGCCCGAGCCACAGCGCTCCCGGGCGGGACGCGGGGCCCCTGCCGTGGGGCCAAGATGCGGGCAGTTGCTGGGACACGCCGTTCTCGGCGAGGACGCGCTGCGCGGCTCTTCGCGGCCGCCGGAGGGCGCGCGCGCGCCCAGGGGACTCGGGGTTCCGCGCGGGGCCGGTGCGCTTCCCGAGAGTGCGGACCCTCCAGGTGGGGTGCAGGACGCAGATCCCCTTTTGCAAACCGCACTCCTTCCCTGGAGGGGACGACCACCTCCGTAGTTGCTGGAACCCCGAAGTCCTGGGCCCGGCAGGGGCCTGGCGGGGTGAGGTCGCGGTGCACAAGCCCTGGTCCCCGACGGCCTAGCGAGAAACTACCTCCGTTGGCAAAGTCGTGGGGGGCCCCAGGCCAGCTGCCTGCCTGGCCGTTGGTCTACGCGCCCCCTCACCTCTAAAGCGCTCGAGACTCAACTGGGCTTCCCGGGCGGCTGCGAAGGGGCGGGAATTTGGCGGCCTGAGGTCAACGGGGCGTCACTGCGCCCGCCCTGGCCCGCCCCCGGCCCGCCCCCTGCCCCGGCCCGGCTCCATTTAATGGCGCGGACGCAGGCGGCGGCGGGCTCCGGGCCGGGCCAGCGCAGCGGAAGAGCCGAGCCAGCATGTCCGGGACCCGAGCCTCCAACGACCGGCCCCCCGGCGCGGGCGGCGTCAAGCGGGGGCGGCTGCAGCAGGAGGCGGCGGCGACTGGCTCCCGCGTGACGGTGGTGCTGGGCGCGCAGTGGGGGGACGAGGGCAAAGGCAAGGTGGTGGACCTGCTGGCCACGGACGCCGACATCATCAGCCGCTGCCAGGTGCGGGCTGGGGCGCCGGGTCCCTCCCCCACCGCCCAGCGAGCCCCCCTCCCCGGACCCAGACGGCCCCTGTCCTCCCATGCCCTGGCCGGTCTCTCACCCGCTTGGATGCCTTCCCTCCGGGAGCACCTTTCCCAGGGCCACCCCACCCATGCACGCACACGCACCACTCACACAACCCCCGACCCACACACACCGCCCTCCCTCCACCCACCCCTCCTCCACCATCTGGGCAGCGGGCCAGGGCACAGCTATAAATACAAGTCGCTGAGTTGGGGACACCCGATCCTCAGGGGGTGCCGCGTGCCATCGGCGTGACGCTGGACCCTCCATGGGGGAACCGGAGGACCCAGCCCCAGGGTGGTTTGAGGACCCCCAAGACACCCCCCTTCCTCATTTGCAGTGATCACCTGGGGCCTGTCTGGGTCTGGGACAGGGCTTAGCTGGCTCCCCGCATGGTCGGCAGGTGGTGGAGGGGGTGAAAGCTGCCTGCTGGGTGGGGTTGACCCCGGTGAGTCAGCCAAGGAGAGGCAGAGGTGGAAGGGGGCCAGGCCGTCCTGGGGGGCAGTTGGGGCCGGGCCTGAGGGAGGGTGCTTGGGATGATCCTAGCCAGACATGGGAGAGGGAGGGCCACAGACTTCTGGCCAGGGTGACCTGGTGGCTGGCAGTGCCACCGAGGAGGCCAGACCCGCTTTGTCCCCCAGGGCCCAGGGCGGGGCCTCTGCCAGCCGGCGGCTGCTCTCAGCGCCCCCATCTGTTCTGACTGAGCTGGACACTGGACACTCTCTCGGCTGCCACCCTGGGGCTGCCTGCCCCATGCCAGGGCAGCCAAGTCTGCTGCCCATGGGCTGACTTACAGCTCTGGGCACAAAGGGGTCAACTTTGGGATGCATGCGTCTGGGGTTTGGAGTCCGCCTGGGGCTGTTGCCAATAATTGAACAAGGGCCCCTGCACAGCCCCTTCTCCGGGTTCTGTGGCCTCCTTCCTGAGCTCCGGAGAGGAGGACTGGGGCTCGCGACGATCCGTCAGAGAAGGGAGTCAGCCCAGCACCCTGTGTGGCTCAGGGCTGCCTGAGCCCATCCTGCCGGAAGGGACTGTGGCTTCCTAGAAAGTTCTTCCTGGAACGGTGGGGGACCTCCCCGACTCGCGCTCCGTCCTAAGCAGCAGGCAAGCTAGTCTCTCGCTCCGGAGATCCCCCAGGTCCTAGAGGTGGTCCCCAGCCCATGCTCCCTGCACACTGTCTCTGCCCTGCCACCTCGTCTCCGGCCGCCAGGGGGCGTGCCCAGCGCTCTACCGCTCTTCACCCTCCAGGGCGCCCTCAGCGTGGGGCAGCCAGGGCTCCCGACCCTCCTCAGACCTCTGCTCCGATGAGGCCCAGGCCCCTCCCTAGGAGCTGCCGGCTCTGCTGGACGCCGTGCACTTCTGCAGGGCCGGCTGGGGCCGCCACAGCCGCTCTACAAGCGTTCATCCCGCTCCACTGCCAGCTGTGGAGGTGGTTCTGGATCTGGGCCCTCCCTGCTCTGCCCCCGCCCTGTCCCCCTACAGCCGGCTCACTCGCAGCTGCAGACAGGAGCGCGGAGGGCGCAGCAGGCTGGAGCCCATCCCATACTCGGGCCACCAGGCCGCCCCCGCCAGGCCACCCCACAGCCTGAGAGAGCCCCTGGCTCTCCAAGCCAGTGGGAATAAAAGAGGTTTATCCCTGGAGTCCACAGCTGTCCCCCTCCAGCCTCCTCAAAAGCCAGTGAGGCAGGAGCATCCTGAAGAGCTCCGTCACTGGGGAACGGAGGCTCAAGTGTGGAGGAATGAGAGTCACTGCCACGTTTGGAGCCCCCACGGGTGCCACGTGCCCACCATGATAGCCAGAGGACTGGCCCTTTGTCCCCACCCGTGAGTGCGGGGACCGAGCTGGATCTCAGCGGGGTGCTGCTCTGCAGAGGGAAGGTCAGGGACCTGTCTTCTTTGGGGCCCCAGCCCCAGGCTCTCTGCAAATGCTCAGTGATCCCCGACCTCACAGTGCCCATCTCTCCTCTTAGCGGTGGGGGCTTTCCCCTGCCACCGGGCTCCCAGCATCTCCCCTGTTCTTATGCATACCATGTCTGACCACCCCATGTCGTCAGAGGCTGGCAGAGTGAGGAGCTGGCTGGATCTCCCCAGGGAAGACTGCCTCTTTTCTTACTTGGAGTGTGGATGCCTGAAGCCAGATGAAGGTACCCGACATGGGGTTTCCAGGCGCACAGAGGCCAAACCTTACCCTCTCACTCGAGGGCTGAGCAGAGGACAGAGCAAGGGTGGAGTGGTCCAGGTGGTAAAAGTGCATGCAGTGGGCAGAGCGGGCTGGGCCGCATCTGGGAGACAGGCTGGTTGCCAGGAGGGCTGAAGTCCCCGAAGGGTCGCCTGGGCCTGGGGCCACCCTGAGTGTTGGCTATGCTCCTTCCCTGGCTGCCCAAGCCTCTGCACACCCAGGCTCTGGCTCTGCCTTCTGCTGACGCCTGCACCAGCAGAGCCATCACTTCGAGCCCAGCTCCCAAGCCCCCTGGTGGCCCCTGGCACTTGGCAAGAGTTGCTGCTTTGCTCACCCTGGACATGGACTTTCCACCCTGCCCAGAGGTGATCTGGGGCTGCCCAAAGCCCCGCACGGCTCGCCTCATTCTTTTCCCATCCTGGTCGTTTGGGGCCTGTGGTCAGAGTGCACCTGGGGCCCTGAGAGTATCCTCGCCTCCCACAGTCTCTCGCCTTGGGTCCACCTTTAGGACCTGTTTCCTGGGCAGCCTCCCTTCTCCAGGCTGAGCCTATATTGTGCATCCCCCACCTCGTGCCCCCACCCCCACCTTCACACCTGGGCCGTCCTTCCTCCACTCCAGGGTGGCTCTGGGTCTGTTAGGCTGCACTATGCCCCCTGGCCCCACTGTGCCATCTTCCTCCTTGCCTGCTCCCCTGGCTGCTCCCGAGCCTCTCCTCCAGGCTGAGTCTCCCCTGAGCCAGGTCTGCCCTCCCTGCTCTGCGGTCACATCACATTGCCTGCCTCTCTGTGCTGGGGTCCTGTGTTCCCTCTTCTCTCTGGGCACGGACACCCCATCCTACTTCCGAGGGGTCCCCAGGCACCTCCGCCTGTGCTTCCTCCCACATGTCCGTGGCGTTTCCTTCCCCTGTGTGTCCCACCTGCACGTCCGGCTCCTACCCCTCAGATATGCAGCTGAGGACAGGCACACCTGGGTCTCCCTGCCCCCGTTCCCAGGCTGGCAGTGCCTGGCCTTTACCCCCTAGTTCCTCCTTCCATCTCCAAGCTACTTCCTATGGATAACTGGGCTCCCTGCCCAGGACCACAAGGCTCTGGTGAGTCCTGGCCTGCTTTAGAATCCCCATCCTTCTGCTGCAGTGCAGACCTCAGGGCACTGGGCTGTTTATGTCTGGCCACACCCAGTACATGGGCTGAAGGGGCCTGCCCTGGGTCTCCATAGTGCACTCCCAGCCTCCCATGCCCTCCAGCTCTAGCTAGAGCCAGTGTCTAGCTGGCGGACAGGGGTGGAAAGCTACGGCCATGTATGCAGGGGTGTGAGATCACAGGCTGTTCTCACGGTGTCCTCTGTGGTGTGGCAGCGCCAGGTGGGAGCTGGCGTCCTATGCATTGAGGGCCTCTGTGCTGTGGCTGTCGTGGCTCTGGGCGCCCTCTCCAAGGGGCCACCAGGTAATGCCTTGCCTCAGGCTCCAGGGTGCACCAGAGACCTTCCGGGAGCCAGAGGGGCAGCTGCCTTGGCCAGGGAATGCCTGGGCTTGCTTCCAGAAAGAGGCCTTCCCCTTACCCCACCTCTGCACTGGTGATGGTGCTGGTCCCTGGGCCATGGCTCCAAGACAGAGGGTCACCTCTGCACTGGTGATGGTGCCGGTCACTGGGCCATGGCTCCAGGACAGAGGGTCCCTGCAGTTAAACACAGCCTACCTCATTGCGGGAACACAAGTCCCAGGCAGCCGAGACCTGCACACCTGGACCAGTGACCTCGGTTCTGTCCCAGGCCTCACCCCACTACCAAAAGGGGCAAAGCACAATTCCTTTGGGTTGAAGAACTGAGTGAATGGTGGGAGCCTGCAAGCAGAGCCCAGAAGGGAGTGAAACAGTGTAAGTGGGTGAACCCACTGCACCACACTGGTAGTCACAGGTGCGTGCACACTGGGCACCAGGGCCCCTTGCTCTATGCCAGGCACGGTCATCATACAAACTGCCATTGGGTGCCAGTGCCAAGAGGTTGGGCCCCAGGAGCCTCACAGCCTCTGAGAAGCCCCATCGGCCTCCCCGGCGCTCGCCACTCTGCTCACCTCACTGTCTGGCGTGAGCTTGCTGACAGCCAGGCCCTGGGCCAGGGCTGGGGATGGACACAGAGGCGTGAGAGCTGGTTGCTCCCATTCCAGGGGCAGAGGTGCAAACAACCACTCCATTGCCCCTCCTCCCCCAGCCTGCGTGAGAGCTTAGCCAGGAGGGGGTATAGCATGGGCCTGGCACAGCTGGGGCTGAGGGGGAAGCAGGTAGAGTGCAGTGGCGTCGGGGCATGGCACGGTCAGAGATGTAGTCCGCTAATGCTGTGGGGAGAAGGCTCTGCAGCATGGGAGGTAGCAAGCCTCGTCCCAGGTGCTGTTGCAGGTAGGGCTGACGATGGGGGCTTCATCTCAGGAGAGAAAGGGGCCTCCTTGGAACACTGGGCCAAGCAGACGCTGTGGCCAGAGGAGTCATCCATGGCATTAAGGGGCCTGTGGATTGCAGGGCAGTGGCCAAGTGGGCCAGGAGTCAAAGGGGGCCCTGGCAGGTCAAAGGTCAATGGACAGCCCCCAAGCCAGGCAGACGGCAGGTGGCATCCCAAGGGTTTAGGGACAGGGTGGACAGGAGCAGGACGATGGCTGCAGGGCAAGGCGGGGACACGTGCAGGTGACAAGCTCAGTGCAAGGGCAGGGCATGCGCCATCTGGGCAGTGTGGAGGTGAGGAGCAAGGACAAAGCCTGTGTGTGGAGAAGCCTTGCAGGTGTCAGCAGCGTGGCGCCGGCGTGGTGGGGAGGAGCGTGGCGCCGGCGTGGTGGGGAGGAGCTGTGGGGTGGCAACCCAGAGGCAAGGAGGTGAGCAGAGGCCCCCGGAACTGGCCCTGCCCCTCAGCCCAGCCCCAGGTCACAGCACAGCCCTCCCCTGGCTGCCTCCAAGGAGTCCCCAGCTACTGAGTGGCCACTCCACGCCAGCTCAGCCCACATGTCACCTTCCCAGTGCCTGTGGAGGCCCAACCAGGGTGACGCTGGGAGAGGAGAGGGCTTGGAGGAGCCACAGGTCAAACGCAGGAGGTCACACCTGCCTGCCCAGGAGGACAGCAGGAGCCGGGTCCTTAACACCTGGAGGGGAGCGGGTGGGTGTGGTGGCTCACATCTGTAATTCCAGCATTTTGGGAGGCAGAGGTGGGTGGATCACTTGAGGTCAGGAGTTTAAGACCAGCCTGGCCAAGTGAAACCCAGTCTCTACTAAAAATACAAAAATTAGCCGGGCGTGGTGGCAGGCGCCTGTAATCCCAGCTACTGGGGAGGGTGAGGTAGGAGAACAGCTTGAACCCAGGAGGCAGAGGTTGCCATGAGCCAAGATCACGCCATTGCACACCAACCTGGGCGACAGAGTGAGACCCTGTCTCCAAAAAAAAAATTCCATTGTTGAAGCTGTCCAGGCTGTGTATTTTGTTTTGGCAGCCCTGGCAGACTATAGATAGTTAGATGATACGGAGAGAGATGTAGAGAGATAATTACTTATAAATATAGGTACATCTATAAAATGCCTGGAGGGACCAGCAATGCTGGGAGGACTGGGGAGCAGCCCCGAGATGTGCTGTGGGTGGTCTGAGGGTGCGCACAGCCTCCTGGAGGGGAGGGTCCTGAGTGGGGCAGTGGGGACAGGGCTGGTCACAGGGCCGTGCCTTCCCTGGCCCCCAGAGGGGTGAGTTGGCTAGACCCACAGGGACAAAGCAAGGGTCAGAGCTGTGTCTGGTTCCTGAGTGGGCCTTGTCCCCTCTTCCCTCGTCCAGTATGGGGACAGCCTCCTTTCCTGAACTCCCTGCCACCAGGGAGGCAGCTGGCAGGGATGTCCCCTAGGGACTCTGAGTGACCAGCCAGACTGGGCAGAGAGCGGTAGGGGAGACTCCAGTGTCCTTGGGGGCTCAGAGCTGTGTCCTGACCCAAGGCTCCACCACAGAGGGGAAGGCCCCAGGAGAAACCTGGAGGCAGGTAAAGAGTGCCGGGGCCACCAGGCTCCCTGGGTACCCCTAACTCTGGGTCCCCAGCCTGAGCTGAGCCTTTGGGTACAGGTCACTCAAGGCAGGTGTTCTGCACCGTCCATCTTCGTATCTTCTCTCTCACTCGCACCCTTGTATCACTGTGCTTCTGAGAGTTGGGGGCGTACCTTAATCTACTGTCCCTGACCTGGTAAACAGTGGAAAGGTGGCATGATATGTCCCTGCAGCTGCTACACCTCTAGGGGCCATCATTCATGCCATGGCTCTGTGACAGCACCCCCCAGAGTTGTGCAGTGTGCAACATGGGTGACCGCCCATGGCAGCTCACAGCATGTGGCTCAGCCCATTGGCCATGCAGGGGGCTCCTTTCCTAGGAGCAACAGGCCTGGGCTTCCTCTCCACCTGTAGGGGCAGCAGTGGGCATCTTAGGTAAATGCAGGACTCTGCAGCCCCTGGAGGACCCTGAGTGGTGGCTGAAGGATGGATGTGCCCATGGCCTTCCCTGAGCTCAGGTGCCTCAGCTCTGCTTTTAGAGGAGCAGGGCAGCCGAAGGGTGCCTGGCAGAGAGAGGCCTGCCAGCTGGACATGAGGACGCTGGAGCTTGGCCTGAGGGGCTGCGGTGGGAGCCGTGCCTAAGCAGAGCTGTCCTGTGGCACACACTCAACCCTGGCTCTTCTGCCCATCACTTATCTCCATGAGGTAGGAAAGGCAGAGTGAGTGCGGCTGCCCTGGGAGCTCAGCACTGGGGGATGGTGACAGGACTTAGGGCTCAGGGCCGGGCTGCCTGGGGCAAGCAGACCCTGAGAGGCCCCCTGTGGCAGGATCCATAGACCCATCTACTGGGCCAGCAGGGGCCAGGAAAGGAGAGGAGGGAGACCGGTGGGGCTGGAGGCACCGGTGCGTCTGTGCAAGAGAAGGAAGCCCTGTGAGAGGGCAGCAGCCTCCGGACTGCCCTGCACACCATGCTGAGGGGCCTGGCATCCACCTGCAGCCCGGGGCAGCCCCAAGGGAAGGTCCCAGTGCCTCTCCAGGAAGGGCGGGGCTGGCCCTGATGTTTGGTCCCTCCTCAGCAGCCAGCCTCATGGTCAGCCTTAGCTGGTGGCTCCCATGGCAAGGCAGACCCTGGCCTGGACCTGAAGGCTCTGCCTTTGTGCAGAGCCCCAGCCTGACTGTACCAGCTTCCCTTTGTCCCGCTTTGTCCAGCCCTCCTGGGATGGCTTTGCTGTGGGGATCCCAGGCTGAAGCTGGAGGAAGGGCAGGAGGACTTCTTGTCCCCAACCCCTCACCACATGCCTGTGCAGCCTGACATCCTGAGACCGCAACTGTGATGGGGAGGACAGACTGGGGTCTCTCCGGGGCCATCGTCCTGGGCTCCCCAGAACTGGGAGGGCCTGCGGGTCAGCAGGCCCCAGGCTCAGTGTCCTGAGCTGGCTCCTGCTCCCGGGAGTGGCCTGGCACTGGCCCTGGGGTCATTGGACACCCACTGGCCCACGACAAGCCACGCCTGTTCCTAGGAGCCTGTGTTTGCCCCCAACAGAACCAGGGTGTGCCCAGCGGGGCGTCCCTGGGCCTGCTGACATGGGCTCTGGGCACTCTGCCATGGCAGGCAGCACTTGCCCTGACTGCCAGGTCATCCCTCGAGGCCTGCCCACCCCAGGCGGGGCTTTGTACAAGGGATAGGCTTCCCTTATCTCCGTTTCCCTATCTGTCCTCAGAGACCTCACCCCTGACTGCCCCCAAAAGGCAGCAGATGCAATCATGGGCATGAACCTACCCTGTGACCCCCGCGGAGAGGAATTACCATACCACGTATGTGCCAAGGCAAGGACAGAGTAAGGGTGGGGGTCTCCAGGAGGGTGCGGTGACCCCCAAACCCAGAGTCTGTTCCAGCCACGCCAGGGCCTGCCCTGTCCCGATGGACTGAACCTGCACGCCCAGGGCTGACTCAGGGTCTGCTGAGCGGCACAGGCTGAGAGCCCCGCCCATCCGCCCAGGCTGCGGAAGTGCCCTGACCCTCCACCTCCACCCTGCCTCGGCGCCTGGCGGCATTAGCTCCCCCAGGGCCTCCAGGTGCCCTCAGATCACCCTCCCTCCTGCCACCAGGCTTCCTGCATCTCTCCACCTCCCAGGATCCCCACCCAGTTCACCCAGCACCGCCCCGCCCAGAGCCACTGTCCTGAACTGGTTTCCTGCAAGGACTGGGCCCAGCCAGGCAGGGCACGCAGAAGTCGGGGCGTGGAGGTGAGGACTCCTGCCCTGGGAAGGGGCTTCAGGGCTCTGAGTGCTGCCCAATCTCCCAGTGTGTGAAGTTAGGTCCCAGGAGGGCGAGCGCCCTGCCTGGCATCACCGGATCTGCCCTCCCTCTGTCCCCAGGGTTACCCTGGCACCAGCTGCCAGGGCTCTTTCCATGTAAATCTTGTCCAGATGCATCGTGAGGAGCTAGTGCAGAGGGAGGGGACGCCATCACTGAGGGTCCTGCCTGGGACACCTCACTGCCAGGCATGTGAGGGTGGGAGGGAAGCTGAGACCCCTCTGCTGGGCAGAGAGCTGTGCGGTGTGGCTGGGAGGATCCCCCATGGGTAGACAAGTTGAGAGCTTTTCTGCCGGGAGGTAAGGCAGGAAGGTGGGGCTCTGGAGTCCTGGGGACAGAGTGGGCCCCAAAAGGGCAGTAGTGAAGGAAAGGCCAGACCAGTCTGTGGGGCAGGGTATCCGTGTGTGTCCCCCACCACCCCACTGGGACCCTGCTCACCCTCCAGGTGGAGCTCAAGGAGAGAGGGCAACAGGGAGGGTCCCCCATGCCATCCAGTGGCTGGCCAGAAGTGGGGCTGGAGACCTGGCCTTCTCTCGTGGGGCAGAGAGCTTCTGGGGCTCCCTCCAGGCTCTGCCACACCTGGCCTACACGGGTCTCTTATGGTGGCATGAAGACCAAAAGGTGCTGGAGGGACACCCCTTGCCATTGGTGGGGGCCTGGCTTCAGGGGCAATGGGCCATCGTGGGGCATCAGAGATGCTGCCTCTTCCTCAGCTGTGAAGCGGGGACTCCTGCCTACATGTAGGGGAGCCCTATGAGCCGTGCCTTGGGGCTGGAGTGTCACTGCAATCGTCATGCCACCAGCCCACCTAGCCTGCAGGAGCAGAGGGTGGGGGCAGCAGCGGACACCCACTGGACCTGTGCCCTGCTAAGCAGAGCCAAGCAAAAGGCAGGAGGGCTATGGTTGTTGCCGCACCTGGAGAGGGTCCCTACTTTATCTCCAGCTTCCACTGGCACAAAAGGCCCTTTGGGAACCTAAGGCAGTGGCGTCCAGGGCGGTGGCACAGTCTGCTTGTGTCATGCGGCTATCTCCTGGCAGGGGGGGATTGGAGTCTGCACATCCTAGTCCCAGGCCCTCTCCCCACCTGCAGCAGGAGTCCCCCAGAGAGGGCAGCCTGTGGCTGGGTGTTCCCCAGAACAGGGCTGGCTCAGAACGGCTTTTTCCTTTTCATTTTAGATGGGAGGTGCCTGCTCAAAGGGAGGGGTCCCTGCTAAAGAGGGTGAGGGCAGGTTGGGCCGTGGCGGGGGCTGAACTCATGCTCTGCGGAAGGGTTGGGCCCTCACCCCTGCATGAAAGGAGCGAGCTCCAGAGCGGGACCTGCAGCTGCAGAGACCTGTACCAAGCCACCTGGAGGTGTTGGCCCCAGCCTGGGCCAGACCCTTCCGACACAGGCCCCTGACCAAACGGCTGCACTCCTTGCACGGTGCAGGATGCTCACATCCCAGTCCTGCACAGATGCAGCAGAGCTGGCCACCGAACCAGGCACCCCAAAATCCAACAGCAGTGCCCTGCAGGGACACAGGAAGCCCCTGTGGGTCAGTCCATGTCCGGGGGCTCCTCAGTACCCAAGTGCCTTCAGCTCAGCCAGGTTTCTGTTCCAGGGGGGCAACAACGCCGGCCACACGGTGGTGGTGGATGGGAAGGAGTATGACTTCCACCTCCTGCCCAGCGGCATCATCAACACCAAGGCTGTGTCCTTCATTGGTGAGTACCCTGCCCCCACCTGTGTGTGAGCAGGAAAGGGGGTGTCAGCCAGCCCGGGAGCCCCACTCGCAGGGGCACAGGGTACCAGAGCCTGGTGATGATGGCTCTAGCAGGAGGCTGGACCCCGGCCTCCACCTGCCCCACCGGGCACTGGTGCATAGAAACCTGCATAGCCCAGGCCTGGGCTGGGAATGCAGCTGAGAGGACACCGGGCTGCTGGGAGGAGGGCAGAGTCACATCCACCCGCAGGAGCGGGAGTGCCTGATCCCTGATCCCTCCGGGTTGTGCTGCGGGAAGCCTTCTCCAGCCGCCAGCCCCGTCCTGCCCAGCCCTGGGCCCCACATGGCGGGAAACAAGGCCAAGGAGGCACCGCTTAGCAAGTGGCAGGACGTGCCAGGGCTCACACAGACACCCTCAGCTTGCGACACTCCGGGCCTCTGCCACGTGTTTATTTCAGGATGCCATGGCATTTGGGTGACCTTTTGTGCTCACCGTGGCTTGCGTAGACTCCAGGTCACTCTCGTCTGGACTGAAGTCCCGTCTCCCTCAGCTGAGCCTGTGCCATGGCCGGCCTCAGCGGGAACTGGCAAAGGGAAAGGGGTTCCTTGGAGAGGCAGCAGGGGTTCCTGAAGGGCTTCATCTTCAAGCAAAGGGTTTAGACCTCAGGGGTATATTTGTGTTTTGTTTTTTGTTTTGAGACAGGGTCTCGCTGTGTCACTCAGGCTGCAGTGCAATGGCACAGTCCTAGCTCACTGCAACCTCAACCTTCTGGGCCCAAGGGATCCTCCTGCCTCAGTCTCCCAAGTAGCCAGGACTACAGGCTTGTGCCACCACACTCAGCTAGTACATATATGCTTTTTTTTTTTTTTTTTTTTATTAAATTTTAAGAAATGGGAGTCTTTCTATGTTGCCCAGGCTGGTCTCCAACTCCTGGCCTCAAGTGATCCTCCTGCCTCAGCATCGCAAAATGTTGGGATTATAGGCAAGAGCCTCCATGCCCCACCAGAGTGGTGCATTTGTTACAGTCGATGGACCTACATTGACACATCACCATCACCCAGCATCCACAGTCACCTCAGGGTTCACACTTGGTGCTGTACATTCTGCCAGTTTGGACAAACGTATGCTGTGTGTCTGCCACCAGAGTATCATACAGACTTTTTTCACGTCCTAAAAACCCCCGAGCTCAACCCGTTCATCTCTCCCTCCTCAACCCTCGGCAGCCACTCACACTGTCTCCGTAGTTTTGCCTTTTTCAGAATCTTGGAGTTGGAATCGTACAGTATGTTGCCTTTTCAGATTGGCTTCTTCCACTC
Organism: Piliocolobus tephrosceles; assembly: GCF_002776525.5. Taxonomy (NCBI): domain Eukaryota; kingdom Metazoa; phylum Chordata; class Mammalia; order Primates; family Cercopithecidae; genus Piliocolobus; species Piliocolobus tephrosceles. The sequence goes on along the minus strand of NC_045439.1, from coordinate 1,117,571 downwards.
AGTAATATGCATTTAACTTTCCTCTATGTCTTTTCACGGCTTGATAGCTCATTTGTTTTCAGTGTTGAATAATACTCCACTGTCTGGAGGGACCACCGCTGACTTCTCCTTTTGTTTACTGACGGGCCTCTTGACGGCTGCCGAGTTTCGGCGATCATGAATAGAGCTTCTAAACATCCACGTGCAGGTTTCTGCGGGGACATCAATTTTCAGCTCCTTAAATACCAAGGAATGTGATTGTTTTGCAACCATCACCACCATCCACCTCCAGAACGTTGTTACCTTCACACACTGAAATGCTGAAACATCAGAGAACTCCCCAGTCTCCCTCTCCCAGCCCCTGGTGCCTCTCATTCTACTTTCCATCTCTATGAATTTGACTCTTCCAGGGGCCTCATATAAGCGGAATCATCCTGTTTGTGTCCGTTTGTAACTGCCTTATTTCACTCAGCATCATGTCTTCGAGGCCCCTCCACGTTGCAGCCTGTGTCTGAATTTCCTTCCTCTTTTAAGGCTGAATACTTTTTCCATCATATGGATAGACCGTGTTCTGCTTATCCATTCATCTGTCAATGGACAGCTCTTGGCTACTGTGAATAATGCTGCTATGAACATAGGTGTGCCCATTTCATGCTGGGTTGTTTTTGTTTGTTTGTTTGCTTGCTTTTTGAGACAGAGTCTCACTCTGTCATCCAGAGTTCAGTGGCAGGATCTCAGCTCACTGCAACCTCTGCCTCCCAGGTTCAAGTGATTCTCCTGCCTCAGCCTCCCCAGTAGCTGGGATTACAGGCAGGCACTACCATGCCCAGATATTTTTTTGTATTTTTAGTCGAGACAGGGTTTCACCATGTGGGCCAGGCTGGTTTTGAACTCCTGACCTCAAGGGATCCTCCTGCCTCGGCCTCCCAAAGTGCCAGGATTACAGGCATGAGCCACTGTACCCATTCACTTCATGCTGTTCTTAATGTACATTTTCCAGTGTCTGGGACACAACTCTTGTCTCATGCCTCTGTCTCTCATGCAGGCAACGGGGTGGTCATCCACTTGCCGGGCTTGTTTGAAGAAGCAGAGAAGAATGAAAAGAAAGGTAGGTCCAAGCTCCTGCAGACTTGCCCTGTCCCAGACACAGTGGCCCTGAGCGGTTGTGTTGGCTGGAGCCTCCCTGAGGGTTTCTCCCGCAGAAGGGACTGGCAGGGGTGGGTTCCCAACACAGTTGGCCCAGCTCATCACCCACTGGCTCTACCTGTGCAGAAAGCGAGTGAGCCGGGCAATCCAGAGGCCTCAGACGCTGGCGGCCTCGGCATCACAGGGCCAGGTAGCACCTGCAAACTCAGGTCAGGAAGTCTGGGAAGGAGCCAGGGACCTGGACCAGACACCCAGTGGGAAGTGGGGACTGGACTGCTGGGCTAATTATGCCTGCAGGGAAGGATGTGGCTCCGGGGGCTCTGAGGAGCATCTGGCCAGGCACACAGAGGCCTTCAGGCAGTGAGTGAGACCCACCAGCTGGGGGTGTGGGCAAGGCAGACCTAGCGTGGGTAGGGACAGACAGCAGCCTGAGTGGGTCTGGGAGGACGCTGAGCTCCAGCCTTAGGCTGAAGGGCAGGATGGGTGTGAAAAGAGCAAGGAGAAAGTGATTCTGGGGACATGGGCACCAGGGGGTACCCAGACTGAGGCCCTGAGGGGGGCAGGTCACCTTCAGAGTGGCTGCAGGTAGGGAGGAAGCCAAAAACCCACAACAGCCCCCGCTCCCCCAGCCCGAGGGGGTGAAGCCTGCGGGCACGAGAGTGGGCATCCCAGCGGGGGGTGGAGTGAGGGCCCGGGAGCCTCAGCTGGGGAGGAGGCAATGAGGGGCGGGCCTGCTGCTTGCTGCACAACAGAGGTGGCCCTGTCAGCCCCCACATGCCTTACCTGGATGGGAGCCGGGTGAGCTAGCCCAGCTTTGGCCCCTCACGTGTGAGCTGCCGTGAACACTGACCCACCTGCGTGGTGTCCCCACAGGCCTGAAGGACTGGGAGAAGAGGCTCATCATCTCTGACAGAGCCCACCTTGGTATGTTGCCCACTGGGGTACAGGGAACAGCCCCTCCTGCCCCCACCATTGCCAGTCGGCCCTGCTCCTCCACGGCCACCAACATCAGGGAAGTCCCCAAGGCCTTCTTGTTCCATATGGCTCCGTTAGCTTGTACATTATCCTTTTTAAAGAGCTTCAAGGTGGGAGCTGGGTCAGGGATCCCTAGCCCATTTGCAGATGGGGAAACTGAGCCCCAGACACTCATGGTCACACCCCAGTTTGTCCTCTTTGAAATCTCGACCACCCCCTTCCCAGGAGACTCAGGCCAGCAGGAGCTGAGTTCCATGTGTAAAATCTGTCCTCTGCTTCTCTCCTGTTCCCTGGTGCCCTCACCTGGCCCGCCCGCCAGTGTTCGATTTTCACCAGGCTGTCGATGGACTTCAGGAAGTGCAGCGCCAGGCACAAGAGGGGAAGAAGTAAGTCTGCCGGGACACTCTCACCCTCAGGGAGTCTTCTGGGCCCGCAAGCTGGTAGACTGTGGGGTGTGTCTGGTCTTGGGCACGAGGAGGGTACCTCAACCCACTCAAAGCCCCTGGAGAATGGCACCTGTCAAAATTCCACAGTGCATCACCCAACCCCCGGACGAGCCAGCCCGTCTCTCTCTGGGGTTGCACACTGTCCTTGCTGGCTGCCACTGCCACACAGCTCCTCACAGGAGTGCACAAGCCCTACCGTAGCCTGTCACACCCACCACCTTTCCTGGCTCCACACAGGCCCCCGGGAGGACATGAGAAACACTAAAAAAGTTTAGTAGAACCTCAGATGTGCCAAGGACACAGGAGTGAGGCAGATGAGTGTCCTGCCTCAGAGAGGTGATCACACAGCCATTCACACTCTCACACAGGCACGGGCACACACTCGTGCTCTCACATACACACCACACACCCACGCATGCTCGCACAGGTATGCACATGCACCGCACAAGCCCACACACCCACGCAAATGCACAAAAGTACACACAGCCACACCTACATACACTCACACACGTGCACACACTCCGTGTGCACACATCCACACACAGGCACACACCATACCAGTGCATGCATCCATGCGAGTACGTACACCCACACATGCACACACTCACAGCTCAGCCAGACACAGGCGGCAATGCTGAGCACTGCAGTCATGAGCTGCGGGGTCACGGCCTCAGGGGGATGCCTGAGCTCCTTGGGGCTCCTGGGTTCTCATGGGCACCCCCTCCTCATCTTTCAGCATAGGCACCACCAAGAAGGGAATTGGACCCACCTACTCTTCCAAAGCTGCCCGGACGGGCCTCCGCATCTGCGACCTCCTGTCAGATTTCGATGAGTTTTCCTCCAGGTACCTGAGCCATCTGCAGTCCCGGGAGAGGATGGGGAGAGGTTGCCGGAAGGGACTGTGGCTAGTGGGGAGGGCCCTGAGGACCCGCGTGGACCGTGGCGGGGTGACAATGACTGTCCCTTGTGCAGATTCAAGAACCTGGCCCACCAGCACCAGTCGATGTTCCCCACCCTGGAAATAGACATTGAAGGCCAACTCAAAAGGCTCAAGGTGAAGCCGGGGCCACAGTGTGGGGGCTGCGAAGTGCCCCTCCAGGGAGGCTGGCTGTCCTGCCTGGTGCTCGTTGAACACCCTCGGGGCACACCCGTTCTTAGGCATTGTTATGGGCTGGCCAACCTTCCTGGGGACGCAGGACTCCTCTGCCCCAGGTCACAGGCTCACTCTGCTGCTTGGTCCCTCCTTGCAGGGCTTTGCTGAGCGGATCAGACCCATGGTCCGAGATGGCGTTTACTTTATGTATGAGGCCCTCCACGGCCCCCCCAAGAAGATCCTGGTGGAGGGGGCTAACGCCGCCCTCCTCGACATTGACTTCGGTATGTCCGGGAGGATGTGCGTGCCAGCGACCTTTCATGCCTGCCAGGGAAGACCCAGCTGCGGAGAGCTGTGGGGACAGATGGGGGAGGGAGGGGCAGACCCGCTTTCCAAGGCCACAGTGCCATCCATGCCCATGGAAATGATCCTCGTGTCCTTAGTGTTCCTATTGTCAGCAAGGGAGGGGAGAGGAGAAAGGGCTGGGCTAGAGATGACAGAACAGGGTGACAAGGTGACACGGTCAGGGGTGGGGCCAGGGAGCCTGGCAAGGTGGGTCAGAGCCAGCCCTTCCGACGGTCTGTACAGCCATATCCTGTCCTCACCCCTACGGGCGCAACAGCTTACCCTCACCCCCAAGGCGGCCTGGCCACCTCAGGCCATGCTGTGGGCAACTTTCTCCCTCCCCTCACCCCAGACTCTTACGTGAGCCACACAGCCCAGCTCACAGCACCCATTCGGCCACTCCCCCAGGACAGGCCAGGCTGGCGACCCCCACGGAGGGGACCCCCCCATGGTTTGAACAGCCCACTGCCCTTTACTGAGAAGGCCTCTTGGGCTGGGTGGAGTAATCTACAGGGGATGACAGGTAGCCCCCTAACCTGCTCTGTCTTGCAGGGACCTACCCCTTTGTGACTTCATCCAACTGCACCGTGGGCGGCGTGTGCACGGGCCTGGGCATTCCCCCGCAGAACATAGGCGATGTGTATGGTGTGGTGAAGGCCTATACCACACGCGTGGGCATTGGGGCCTTCCCCACCGAACAGATCAACGTGAGTCCCCAGGCCCTCAGGACCCCATGGGAGGCCAGGCAGCGGTGCCAGGGGTGGGGTGAGCAGTGTCAGGGTGGGGGCTGTGGGGACCCTGCCTGTACCATTTCCCCATCTCCCACCAGGGCCCTTCCTGCCATGCGGGCCAGGGTGGGGCTTAGTAAGAGGGACTGGGGTGGGCCTATTCCCACGGCCGCAGCACGTGAGCTCACACAGAGTATGCACATGCACACGCGTACACATGACCTCACTCCCCTCGGAGTGTGAGGCCCACAGGCAAGTGGGGGCGCCTTGCAGCTCCTCAGGACACCCTCATTTGGGGTAGCTGGTGGAGTCACCTTGGCTCAGAGAGGACACTAAGCACCTTCCCTCGGCCTTGTCCCCAGGTTGGGGGAGGGGGGGTCCTCTGTCACAACCAAGCTAGAATTGGGGCTGAAAGCCAACCCCCACAACCCTGCCTAGCTCTCCAGCCTCAGGAAGGTTTCTGGAAGTTGCTGTGGCCCCAGAATCCTCAGGAGGCCCCAGCCTTCCTCTCTCAGCCTCAACTTGTGACCCTTGGTAGGGCAAGGACATGGCCCTTGTGCCTGAGCAGGAGGAAGGGCAGGTGCTGGGAGAGCCAACACAGGGAGGGTGGACACTCTCCAGAGAAGCTTGAGAGGGTGCAGGGATAGGTGTCAGGAGGTACACACACCCCTGACCCCCAAAGCCAAGCTGCAGGGCCAGGCCCACCTCCCCCAGCTGCCCAAGGCAGGAGGGGAAGACGGCAAGGCTGCCGGTGCCTTCCCCAGCTCAGAAAGCCTAGTGGTCAGGTGTGTTCAGGAAGAGTGCTCACCGGCTCACGCGGCACTGTGGGCCAGGCCCTGCCCGTTGTGAGCCTCAGCTGCTGCACTGCTTACCATGGATGTGGGGATGTGGGGGAGCTGGACATAAGGACTGTCGGCGGAGGCGGGGCAGCCTCAGGGATTCTGAGATCTCCATGTGGGGAGGGGGAGGTGGAGGAGCAGCAGAGCCAGGCCGCACAAAGCCCCCACCACAGTCCACGTGACATCTGCCCTGTTCTCATGTAGGAGATTGGAGACCTGCTGCAGACCCGCGGCCACGAGTGGGGGGTGACCACAGGCAGGAAGAGGCGCTGTGGCTGGCTCGACCTGATGATTCTGAGATATGCTCACATGGTCAATGGATTCACTGCGTAAGCAACCCATGCTGCTGCCATGCCCACTGGGACCGTCCCTGACTCCCGACACCTGCAGAGGCAAGCAGCACTGGACGCAGGGGCTGAGGGCCACCAAGTCTCCTTGGACAAGGTTTCCCACTGATCTCAACCCTTCCACAAAGCACGGCCCAGGGGTTACCGGTATGGAGGCCTGTGCAGGGTGTGTTGCAGCCAGCCCTGGGAGTACAAACTCTCACCCCAGGGCTGATGCCATGAAGGATGAGGGCGTTCCGGCACTTGTAAAAGGTTAAAATGCTTCATGTGGAGCCCGGAAGTCCCCAGGACGAAACGATGCACCGTCATCCTGCTAGGAGGACGGAAGCACTGGTGCCGGCCTGTGGAGGCGTCCACTCTGCAGGCCCCTGTGCTCCTCACAGACTGGCCCAGGCTGCCCAGCTGTTCAGGCTGTCCCCCCAGCTGTTCAGGCTGTCCCCCCGGCTGTTCAGGCTGTCTCCCAGGGATCAGAAAGAGGCTTTGCGTGATGGCTGGGCTCACGGCTTCCTCTCCAGCTCGGTCAGACAGGCCAAGGCTGTGAGTCGCACATCTTTCACCAGGGTTGACAGCATCAGCCAAAATTCCTCGAGAATTAACCAGACCCCTCCTGGGTGGGTAGAGCCAACCCGGCAACAGGAAGCAGAGGAACCTAGTAGCTGAGGGTGCGGCGTCTGGGGTCCTTGACCCTCACTTTCCTTATGTGCAACGCAGGGTTCATGGCGCCAGCCTCACCGTGTGCAGGCTGCAGTGCTAGCTTGCCTGCCACTCATCTGCTCTGCAGCCCAGTTCCTAACAGGCCACCACCAAGTACTGGTCCGCAGCCCAGGGACTGGGGACCCCTGCTATAAATAACAGCAGTGAGAGGTGAAAAGCAAATGGAAGAAACCTCAGCATTGCTAACCACTTCGTGGCTTTGCCTGGCCCCTTGGCTTTCCACAGGCTGGCCCTGACGAAGCTGGACATCCTGGACGTACTGGGGGAGATTAAAGTCGGCATCTCATACAAGCTGAACGGGAAGAGGATTCCCTATTTCCCAGGTATGTGAAGTGGGCAGCCGTTCTGCCCGTTGGGCCGTTTCATGGGTATTGGAATAGATGGGACCTGGGACTTCTCAGAGAGGGGAGAGTTCCCACATTCACAGGACACAGGGCAAGCAGCTTGTCTCCAGGGACCAGCCTCCATCATGGCTTTCGCCTCTCATGGGTTTTCCCCACAATGTTCCCCGGGAGGCCTGGCCGGGCAGGGGTGGCTGCAGGCGCCTTCCAGTGCTGTGGGAACGGCAAGGGGCACAGACGACGTGCCTGGGACCCTGGGAAAAGGCCCACCTGCAGGGAGCCACGGGAGGCACACAGGAGTGAGTGGATGCAGTCAGCTCTGGAAAACCTAAAGCTCTATGCAGATGTACAGGATGACTGTTTCATCTGAGAAAATACGCTTTGCGGTGAGATTTTTAAGACCTAACTGGGATCTCTGCTCTCGTGTACCCCTTCTTCTGGAAAGCATGAAAGAGGTGCCATTTTCCTGGGTTTCACAGTTTCGTGTGCATCTGCATGTGCCCCCTCAACCTCAGTCCAGGGTCATGGTCTGAGCCCCACAATGGCTTCCTCCCCAGCGGCCCTGGGTGAGCTGCCCCTGGCTGGTCTCCATTCAGCAGATCTGTGTAGACCACAGAGGGCCACCTGGCCACAGGAGCCGTGTGTGTCCTTGCAGGCAGTGTCCCTGATCCTCCTGACCCTTGACCTTTGAGAGGATGCACTGCTGAGGCCTGCAAGGTCTCCTCATGGTGGTCCAGGGCCCCAGGAGGACATGCAAACACTGCCTGGCTCCCAGGCTCAAGCACATTTGCAGCGAGAACCTGTGTTCCAGCATCTTCCATCTGCAAGGGTGGTCGTCTTCTACCATGAGCCACAGAGTCCTGCACAGAGCGGGGGTCCCTGCCCTCTGGGAGCTGATGTTCTTGGGGTGGGAGGACATAGATGCTTCAGGATCCCTTAGTGCTTCAGGATTCTAGAGTCTTAGAATTTCCAAGCCCAGGCTTGGAGTGCCTCAGCTGATGTCACAGTGGAGGTTCTAGCAGAGTGGGCAGCACATATGTGTCATGTCCCTCTGGTCTGGAAGGCATGTAGTCAGTGTCTGAGCCCCACTGCTGTCTCCTGCTCACCACCCAACACTGAGAAAATCAACTGGGCCACGTGCCCACTTGCTGTCTTCCTCATTGCTGAGTCCCTGAGCAAGGAGGCCCTGGATGGGGGTGGCCATGTCACCAAATATTTGCTTCCCTGGTGATAGGAGAGAGGTCTGTGGGCCCCACTCATCTCCTGTGTGCTTCCCCCAGCTAACCAGGAGATGCTTCAGAAGGTCGAAGTCGAATACGAAACGCTGCCTGGCTGGAAAGCAGACACCACAGGCGCCAGGAGGTGGGAGGACCTGCCCCCGCAGGCCCAGAACTACATCCGCTTTGTGGAGAATCACGTGGGAGTCGCAGGTGGGTGCCCTGCATCCCCAGCCACCCTCCCTGCACCCTGGATGCCCCAAGGGGCCCACATCCCAGCGCAGGGCTTGGTGAGCAGTAAGAAAGCCAAGCGTGGTCACCAAGTGAATATATTGGATGGCAGGAGGGGAGGAGGACTCAGAGCTGGGGCAGCGCGGATCCTGTGGCCAGGGTGTGGGTGTGACCTTGCCAGGAGCCCCTGCCTCTCCGCATCCAGAACAACAGACGGGCCACATTCCAGCCACATGAGTGTGTCGCATGTTCACTCTCATAGCCAGGGGTGTTTGCACCTACAGAGAAAGGGCCTGCAGGGACAGCCACTAAGTAGCTAAGGTTGTCATTTCCAAGGGAGAAGGGAAGAGACTCCTGTTTTCTGCTGCAGGAGGATCAGTCCCCCAACACGCGCTACTT
>NC_045439.1:1103442-1103771 GCF_002776525.5 Piliocolobus tephrosceles | reverse complement strand
CAGGCTGGAGTGCAGTGGCGTGATCTCAGCTCACCACAACCTCTGCCTCCCAGGTTCAAACAATTATCCTGCCTCAGCCTCCCGAGTAGCTGGGATTATAGGCGCCCGCCACCACGCCCAGCTAATTTTTGTATTTTTAATAGGGACGGGGTTTCACCATGTTGGCCAGGCTGGTCTCGAACGCCTGACCTCATGATCCGCCCGCCTCAGCCTCCCAAAGTGCTGGGATTACAGGCGGGAGCCACCGCACCAGTGTGTTTAGTTTTTTTTGTTGTGTTTTGTTTTTGGTTTTTTTTTTTTGGAGACAGAGTCTCGCTCTGTCGCCGGGG
>NC_045439.1:1077792-1103342 GCF_002776525.5 Piliocolobus tephrosceles | reverse complement strand
GCTAGTTTTTTGTATTTTTTTTTTTTTAGTAGAGACGGGGTTTCACCGGGTTAGCCAGGATGGTCTTGATCTCCTGACCTCGTGATCCATCCGTCTCGGCCTCCCAAAGTGCTAGGATTACAGGCTTGAGCCACCGCGCCCGGCCTTTAGTTTTTAAAAAACCTATTTAGGCCGGGTACGGTGGCTCAGAGTTCAGAGTAAGTTTAGAAAAACAACTGCCCTTCCAATATCCTTTCAAAGACAGGGAATCCTACAGAAAGGCCAGTCTGGTGGGGTTAGACCCTGACTTTTGAGCACTGTGGCTGTCAGCCGGTCTCACTAGCACAGGAAGTTCAGCAGGCTCTACTCACACGGCAGGGGCCCGGGGGCACAGGCTGGGTTATGAGATTACTGTGACTCCAGGGATTCAAGCAACTTTTCTAGACGGTGCCAAGAACAGCCCTCAGTGACCTGAGCGACAGGAAAGCCACGCAACTGCATGGCCCTGCCCCAGGCCACGGGCGCTTCCTTCCTCGGGCCTGAGTCCCTCAGCAGCACAGCCACCTTGGGATAGGGTGGGACACATAGGCAGAAGCCAGCCTTTGAGTGTTCCCAGATGCTCTCCTTTCATAACATAGCAAGAGAGACAAAAAGGGAGCCTCGAGGCAGGGGTAAGCTCCCGGGGAGAGGGGGCTGAGGGCTTTCTCCACTCTGCCCTTGTATCTGCTGGGCTGTCAAAGTCAAGTCATTTAAATTGAAATTTGAAAGCTGCAAAATAGGTTTTCAAACCTCTGTTTTGTAGTAGCTGCTAAATCTTCCACCAGAACACAAGTTGTCATCGTTTTCCTCCCTCTCAGGATGGAATCTCGGCAGGCGTTTCACAGGGTAAAAAGACACCAACGCAGAGGGGAAATACTTCTCCCCTAGCACCAACTCACTCACTTCCACGTGGACCACAACCAAGAGGCTCTGGCGACTGAGCGGTGGGTTAGTGCAGGCAGTCAGGCCAATCATTCGGGTCTCCTCTCCCTTCTTTTCAGTAGCAGATGTTTGGAGGGTCTGAGTGGTTATAGTAAGGGGCTCTCTCCACTTTGTATCAATAACACAGCCCCAGTGTAGATGGGGTCAGAGTGGTCTCTGTTGAATATATGGGTAAAAGACAAATTAGTGATAATTGTGAATTCTTATCGTTTTATGATAAGATTTATTCAGAATGGCATCCATTAGGAAGAAAACTTGGACTTTCTGGTACAGAAGCAGGGCTCAGTCATTCTTTTTTTTTTTTTTTTGAGACGGAGTCTTGCTCTGTTGCCCAGGCTGGAGTGCAGTGGCCGGATCTCAGCTCACTGCAAGCTCCGCCCCCCCGGGTTTACGCCATTCTCCTGCCTCAGCCTCCCAAGTAGCTGGGACTATAGGCGCCCGCCACCTCGCCCGGCTAGTTTTTTATATTTTTTTAGTAGAGACGGGGTTTCACCGTGTTAGCCAGGATGGTCTCGATCTCCTGACCTCGTGATCCACCCATCTCGACCTCCCAAAGTGCTGGGATTACAGGCTTGAGCCACCGCGCCCGGCCTGGCTCAGTCATTCTTGACACAGTTTCTAGCTCCTCACATCCTCCCAGTTCCCCAGGGTGGTCCACCCAGATCTCTGCTTTATACATCTGCTTGCTGGTGACCAGCTCCCTATAGGACGCCTGGATACAACCTACTGGACTCGGGCCCTGACTCCCACACCCCCCACGGACTGTGCAGACGTGCCACAGTGACCACCACCCAGTCACAGCAAGATACCATGAAGCTGATGCCTGCTGGCTCGAAACCACACCCCACAGGAAATGCACTTGGGTGACACCCTGGACCCCAATACAGATTTGGTGCACAGGCCGCTGGCTCGCTCCCCATCCTCTGGCTGGGCCTGCCTGTTCCCCGAGGCTCCCCCTTCCCACTGGCCTGTGAGGAACGCTGCCTCCTCTCTCTAGCCCCGTGAGTCACACACCCACTCTGCGGTTTCATGTGTTCCGCTGCGCTGCCTCCTCCAGCTCTCACCTGACCCTCGCACCCAAACCTCACTCTCCTCCTGGTCAGGACTCTCCCAGAGAGGCCATCATGATAGCAATGAACTGATTACGGCTCAGACAAAAGCCACAGGCTGCCTGCCAAGGCCTAGGAGCAAGCTGCTGGTGAGAGGAATGCCAGCACGGCTGGATACACAGGCCTGAGGCCATCAGCCAGGGTCAGGAGGCATCCCACGAGGGCGCACTAACCCCACGCCCACCGGCCCCAGCGCCCCGTCAGGGCAGGGCCAAAGTTTACAGCCACTCTCCAGGAGAGACCTCAAGACCGATTACAGGAAAATTATGACAATGATTTTGTTTAATGGATTTTCCTTTTTCCTAGCACTTTGGAAAGCTACCAGTTTCTTTACAAGTTAAGCATCCATCTGACGCAGGGCAGGTGAGCCCCAAAATTGGGGCCTAACCCTGGAGGGTTCGTGGCTTCGCCCAGGAAGGCATTCAAGGGCGAGCGGGTGGCGTCAGCCAGGCAAGTTTGTTGAAGCAGCAGAGTCCTGCCCAGCAGCCTCTGAGGAACCGGCATACGGCCCGGGGACAGCCCGGCTCCACAACCTGCCCGAGGTTCCGTATCTGTCCACGCCGGTGATGAGACCCTAGGGTAGTCCGAAGTCTGAACACAGGGAAATCTTTAGAAGTCCCCACGATCTATGAGATTGAAAACAATCCTCCTCTCTGAGAATTTCATCTATTTCTGGGATAAACCAAATGTGTGTTTAGTCACACGTGGCTCCAACTGAGCAACTTTCATTTCCCTAAAGCAGAAGGAATTCTCCATGATGCCGGCGAAGTGGCAAGGAAGAGCCGAGAATGCTGGATCCCGTCCCCCACCGCGAGGAACCCCGCGGCAGGAGAAGGAGAAAGGACATCTGACCTGGAGGCTGGTGGGGCTTCGGCCACCCGTGGCCAGGAAGGAGTGCGCTGCCTCCGAGGGGGTGTGGGCAGCTGCGACGCGGGTGTCACGCGGGATGGGTTTGCAGGGTTCCAGGCGTCAGCTCCTCACACCCGAGGCGGCGCCGACCGAGCCGCGAGGAGAACATAGTCCAGGGTGAAGCCCACGCCACAGGACGCGTCGGTTCTGCACCCGCCGGGGCAGGGGAGAGCCGCCTCTGGTGAGCAGAACCCCGGAGAAGGGACGACGCGGGTGCACCGCGCGGCCTGGGGACCCCAAGTCAGACGCACCCGCTGTGCAAGAACATTTTCCACACACCCCCGCCCGGGGGCGCTCGGCAGCCGCACGCGGCCCTCGGAGCGCAGCCCCCACACGCCTTTACTTCCGGAAGGCGGGGACCGCCACAGCGAGGAGCTAGACCAGCTGAGGCAACAGAGCGAAACCCCGTTCCTACCCAAAACTAAAAAGCGGCGCGCGGAGGCGCGCGCCTGCGGTCCCAGCTACCCGGGAGGCAGAGAAGGGAGGATCGCCTGAGCCCGGAAGGCGGAGGCTGCAGAGAGCCGAGACTGTACCACTGCACTCTAGACTGGGTGACAGAGCGAGACCCTGTCTCTAAAAGGAAAAAAGAGCTAGGAAAAAGCAGGCTGCCCCTTAACTTCGGAGAAGTAAATGAGGAACTGTAACCAGTGTCTACTGTTTAGGCATCAAACAAAAGCTGACAGGAATCCCGGCCGTCCCCGACGTCGCCCTGGCCAATCCCGCGCCGTTCCTCAAACTAGACCCGCCCCGACGTCGCCCTGGCGTATCCCACGCCGATCCTCAAACGAGGCCCGCCCCCGATGCACAAGCTCCGCCCCTTACACTCACCGCCCTTGCTGCACCGTTCTGATCCTCGGCTTCATCCCCTGGCTCTTCCCGCGCAGCCGAATGCCGCCCCTGACCTGGTTCCCAGCCTACCTCGCTTCGCACTGCATAGGAACCCCGCCCCTAGACTGTCCTCCCGCCTATCCTGAGTCGCGTGCGCACAAATCCCTCCCACGGACCCGCCCACCCTGATCCTCAACCTCGCCCCTGGCCTTTCCCGCGCGGTTGAGTCCAGTACACCGGCGTATGAGTCCCACCCCCGATCTCGTCCTCCGCCTATCCCGCGCCGCTCCGCGCAGGAGCCCCGCCCCCCACTTCACCCGCAGCCTATCACGCGCCGCGTCGCTTCCTCGGCCTCAAACCCGCTCACGCCCGCGGACGGGCGCGCGGCTGTGACGTCACTGCGTCGTTGGTAAGGGGCTGGCGGTCGGGGAGCTGCGTAGCTCCCGGCCCCGCGGCAATGCCCAAGCGGGGCTGCCCTTTCGCGGACGCGGCCCCGCTACAGCTCAAGGTCCGCGTGGGCCAGAGGGAGGTGAGCCGCGGCGTCTGTGCCGAGCGCTACTCGCAGGAGGTCTTCGGTGAGTGCCCGGCGGGCTGCCGAGGGTCCACTGCGTCGGGGCCTGGAACGGGCCGGGCCTCAGTGTCCCCTCTGAGGCCTGAGCGGGGGGCTCGAGGGCCCTGCTTTCTGGCCGCGGTTACACAAGCTGGCCACGCCTAGAGCTGGAGTCAGTGAGGGGGATGTGAGGACCCCAGCGTTCACCCACCTTGTCCAACAACCTGAAAGAAGAGGGTCGCTGCCCTTAGCCCCCGCGCCCTTTGCACGATCCCGGTTAGTCGCCGCCCCGCCGTGAGCGGCAGCCGCCTGGTGCTTCTTCAGGACTGTCCCGTGCAGGATGCCCTGGGAGAGGTCGGGGAGCGGGGCGTCCTGCATGGAGTTAACCCGAAGAGTGCCCCTCCTGACCCAAGAGGTATTCATGGAGCGCGCCCCCCCCCTGCCAGGCACTGCGGCTGTCCTGGGAGACCAAAGGCGGGCAAGACAGATGTGCCCCGTCTCCCGGGAGCTCCCCAACCTAGCTGGGGAGACCAGCAGGAGAAGGAATCGCCACAGGTGATCCGGGCAGGCACAGGTTTGTGCAGTCGCACCTGCAGGGATGGCACGGAAGGCTTCTGGGAAGAACAGAGTCTGAGCCGAATCCTGTGGGGGAGAGCGGGAGTTAGCCAGGCAGAGGCGGGGAAGGAAGAGGCCGAGGCAGAAGCCAGGCAGCAGGAGAGCGACATAGGACTCCGTGTGGCCGGCATGTCCAGTTCTGGGTGGGATGTGAGGGCGGTGAGCTCCCAGGCCTTCTCTGGCTTTCTCCTGTGGATTTCAGGCGTGTTAGTCGTATTGATCATCACTCTGACTGGGGTGATTAATACCCTGGGGCAGGTACAAAGTGGAGCTTACCTTGCCTAGTAGTTGGGGCACAAGGTCTGCACCTGTAGAGCAGTTAGAGGATGACCTGGGGGGTGTGATTTGTCTGGTGCCGCTTGTACCTTGGGGATGAAGGAAAGACTGTGCCTCCCGAGGTTCCTGTGTGCCGTGTCTCCAGTGTGCTAGGGCTGTGCAAGCGAGTGCTGTCCCGGGCCATGCGGAGTTAAGAGGAATGATGCCATGGGAACTGTGGCTGGACTGCAAGCGTCTGCCCTCTCAGGACAGTTGAAAAATTCAAACACTGTGCAGGCAAGAAGAGGAAGATGGAAACGGGGCCTGGCTCAGTCTGGCTCTTTACTCTTTACAAAGTAGGTAAATGCAGGACACCTACTTTGAACTGTGTGACAGTTTCCAAATTCCAGGCCACAGCTGTCACCCTGATCTCTTAACCTCGAATTGTCCACAAGGCCTTGAGGACAAGGATTAGCCTCACCATGTGTCTGTCCCATTCCTTTCCCATTATAGATGGGGGGGGGGGGAAGGGGGGGGGGGCCAGGAGGAAGAGGTGCAGGGTGTTGTGGGCTGGCATCAGCTACTCCATTTGAGTTACCCACTATTATTGCTGCCCATTTCATGTAAAGCGACATAAGAGTTTCTGGGATCTCTGCCTTTACTGTGTTATAATGAGGTGGAAAAAAAACAAAAACAAAGCATTTCTGGGTCTGGTCCTGGGCATCTGATTTTTTGAAGCTCTCCCGGTGACTGAACTGTGGCCTGATGGAAAACCACTGCTCCCAGGTATGGGTGGGTATTTTAGAACGAGATCTGGAAGGTTCTGGGATGCTTGTCTTGCCAGCAACTCTGTAGCAGGTGAAGGGGTTGTGCGCTGGCCAGAGGCTGCAGGCCCAGCTCCAAGCTTCTGGCTGCTTCCTTGGCAGTGACAAGCTTTGTGAATTAGTGCTCCACAGTGCAGAGCTCCCTCTGTGCATTCCACAGAGCCTGCTTTCCAGGTGGGGAGTGCTGGGGAAGCAGAAAAGGGAGAAAGGGGAACAAGCTCAGTGAGGCAAGGCCGGCCGTGAGTTGCCGAAAATTAGCAGAGTAATAGGAGAGGGAACCCTTGCATCAGGCACAGGTGGGGCTGTAGGGCCGGAGCCTTCCTGGAGGAGATGACAGCTAAGCCAGGTAAGGAAGGGAGGCACGAGCATTCTCAGCTTAGAGGCAGAGCAGGACCCAGCTTGCCAGGGCACTACACAGGCTGGGGTCACTGGGTGACAGAGGGCACACAGGAGGATGATGGGGTTCATGTGAGGCTGAAAAGACTAAGTGGCCATGCAGGGGCTTCGTTGGTACACAGTGAAGGACGTGAGAATGATTTGTCTTCCCCCAGAGAAGACCAAGCGACTCCTCTTCCTCGGGGCCCAGGCCTACCTGGACCATGTGTGGGATGAAGGCTGTGCCGTCGTTCACCTGCCAGAGTCCCCAAAGCCTGGCCCTACAGGGGCGCCGAGGGCTGCACGTGGGCAGATGCTGATTGGACCAGACGGCCGCCTGATCAGGAGCCTTGGGCAGGCCTCCGAAGCTGGTGAGTGGCACCAGCAGCCCTTCGTGGCTGTGGCACTGAGAGCAGGTGGTGGCACAGGCATTTTTCTTCATTTACAAGCTCAGGCTTTTCCTCCCTGGGCAAGCAGGAGTCTGACCTAGAGCTTGGCCTTCTGGCTCAGAAGCCTCCTGTAATCAGGAGGTCTCACATTCAAGACTGGAAGTGATTAAACAGTTTCTAACTACTGGGCCAGAAAAACAGCAGAGACTCCCTGGGTATCCCATCTGCTTTCCACGTGCAGCCCCCTGGGATGGTCCCACATGGCTGGAAACATGCCGCTCCCATCCCTGTGCAGTGTGAAGTGTGGGTCTCAGAGCATCACCTGTGTTGCTGGTTAGAAATGCAGTCCCCGACCCTACCTCGAGGCTGGTTGGTGTGTCTGGGAGGAGCTCAGGCACCTCTTGGTTAACCAGTAAGGCAGTGGGCCACACTTTGAGACCCAGATGGGACACATGGAGTTCTGACAAGCAGCAGGGGAAGAGTGATCCTTCCAGCACTGGCCTCCAGGTAGCAGAGGGACCTGGTGAGGGAAGGAGCACTGAACTTGGAGTCACCTGCAGGCATGTCTCACCTTGAATCTCGCTAGTGAAACAGGGTCCTATGCACTGTGCCAGGCTCCTGGGTTGTCAGAAGGACCTAGTGTGGGTGAGGATGGGGTAAGCAGGTCGGAGCCCTCTGCCCTCAGATATGCATGGAGGCAGGTAGCCCAGCAGCCCCAGAAACTCCCGTCTCCTTGCAGGCTGACAGCATGGCGTTTCTTCCTCACAGACCCATCCGGGATAGTGTCCGTCGCCTGCTCCTCATGTGTGCGAGCCGTAGATGGGAAGGCAGTCTGCAGCCAGTGTGAACGAGCCCTGTGCGGGCAGTGTGTGCGCACCTGCTGGGGCTGTGGCTCCGTGGCCTGTACCCTGTGTGGCCTCGTGGAGTAAGTACTTTAGTCCCTGGAGCTGCTGAGATCCCGTAGCCCCAGCAAGCCGTGACGGGGGACGGGTGGGTCACCCATGTTGGGAAGGGCTCACAGCACCCACATGTGTGGCACCTGACGCAGTGCCATCTGGCATTGCCTAATGGGACATGGTGGCCATAGATGCTTGGCCCAACTTGAGTGGTAGTGATCCTCTCTAAGGGAAAGCTGAACCTCACAGATGTTCTGCTGTGTATCCAGCTCTGGTCCCTGTCTTCAGCTGCTTCCTGTTCTGGTCTTTGAGTGCCCCCATCTCCTCCCCCTCTGGCCTTTGAGCACCCCTCTCCCCGTCCTTCTCACTGTCTGAGAAGCCCCTGGTTGGTGACACAGGTGCACACTGCAGCTTCGCCACAGTCATGCGTGCTGTTTGGTTGTAGACCCTCTCAGGCAGGAAGTGGAATGTTTGCGTAGTCTCCCATTTGTGGGTGGGTTTGCTGCAGCTGGCTGGATCCCGTCCTAAGGTGGAGAGGGGCGTTCTCACCACAGGGGCTACTCAGCTGGTGGGTGGGAGTGGACAGTGTGGAGCCTGTTTGCCCTGCCCCTTGAGAAAGATGACTTCATCCAGACACATGTGGAACTGGCTCTGTAGACCCAAAGCAAGCTTAGTCCAAACAGTGTCTGAAATTGTCCATCTAAAATAGAAACCACATGTTACATCTCGAGTCCTTTCTCTTGAGCCTTTCTTCAGTCGGGGCAGAGGCCCAGACTCATTGGAGATGGCGAGCCCCGGGCAGGGGGTGGGCAGCACCAGGGAGAAGCGCCACGTGCCTGTGGTCGGCTCCCATGGCTTCAACATGGGCAGGAGTGGGGTAACGCACCCCATCCGGGTTAGGAATCATCTGCAGGGCATCCTGCCCATCCTCTGCAGGGCTCTCCAGCTGGCTGCTGGTGGCAGGGAAGGGGCTGTCGTCACGGCTCACCCACAGTACTACTGGCAAACTCTGCAACACCAGGTGGCAAGCAGTTCTGGCTGCCTTGTTGACTCCATGGTCCTGTCGTGTTTGGGGTGGCCATTGCCGGTCTTGTTTCCTTGCAGAGTCTCTCTTAATCACTTTCTCCCTGTGTTTTCCTGGTTTCTCTCACCTTTACCCTTAGAGCTTTTTTTTTTGTTGAGATAGAGTCTCGCTCTGTCATCTAGGCTGGAGTGCAGTGGCGTGATCTTGGTTCACTGCAACCTCCGCCTCCTGTGTTCAAGCAATTTTCCTGTCTCAGCCTCCCAAGTAGCTAGGATTACAGGTGTGCACCAGCACGCCCGGCTAATTTTTGTATTCTTAGTAGAGATGGGGTTTCACCATGTTGGCCAGGCTGGTCTCGAACTCCTGACCTCAGGTGATCCTCTGGCCTCGGCCTCCCAAGGTGCTGAGGTTACAGGCGTGAGCCACCATGCCCGGCCCTTCCCTTAGTCTTGATACATCAGAAGAAAGCACTGTTTGATGTGCTTCAGTGTAGACCATTGTGGTTCGGTGAATTCTGGCAGGTCATTTGGAGGTTTCTTTGGAGAGCTTCTATCCTACTGTAAACCCAGGTTGGGCCTCATGTGAATTCGTTGGCAGTGGGAATCAGCTAGGGTTGCTGTACCTGAGTTCGCAGACCAGGTGGCTTAGACAGCAGAGAGGTACTGCCACACGGCTTTGGAGACCCGATGTCTGAGAGGAAGGTGCTGGCAGGGCTGGTTCCTTCTGAGGCTGCGATGGGAAACCTGTCCTGACCTCTCTCCTGGTGTCTACTGGTTATCTTTGGTGTTCCCTGTAGACAGCTGCCCGCTCCCTGTATCTTCATGTCTTCCTTCTCCGTGTCCTTCTCTTCACGTGGTAGTCTTTTCAGGATGCTGGGCGTGTTGCCTTAGGGCCCCGACATCAGTGCCATCATCTAGACTGATTCTGCCGGCAGTCATCCTGTCTCCAGATAAGGTCATATCCTGAAGTGTTCTGGGTTAGGACTTTGACGTTTGAATGGTGGGGACTGGTGGACACAATTCAGCCCCTGACAGCAGCTTTTCTCTCCCCTCCCTGACGCTGTCCCAGGTGCAGTGACATGTACGAGAAAGTGCTGTGCACCAGCTGCGCCATGTTCGAGACCTGAGGCTGGCTCAAGCCGGCCCCTTCACGGAGAGCCACGCCGCGCATGGCAGCCTTCCCTGGACGAGCGCTCGGTGTTCACGCTGAACTCTGGGGTCGGTGGGAAGGCCTTTTACGTGTTCTATTTTGTATCCTAATGACAGAGTGAATAAACCTCTTTATATTTGCACAAGAGGACTCTTGCCTGTCAGCACTTCTGAGGGTGGAGTTTGTGACCCTCCACCTGGGATGGCCAAAGGAACAGTCAGTGGGCGGGGCCTGCTGCACCTGTTGTCTACCCACCAGCTCCTAGAAACCCCACTGTGCATTGTGTGAGGCCCCTCACTCGCCCTCTGCTACAGATGGGAGGTCTCAGCCCAGAGCACGCTCCTCCCCAGCTTGCCCAGCTGGTAATGGGGAGAAAGGACCCAGGTCTGGCTCCAGGGTACACAACCAGTGTACTAGACCCTCATGGAGAGAGGTGATACTCGCACACCATCCCCAGATGCCACTGGCGTGCACACCTGATCCATCACATCTTGGTGTCTAGTTTACTTTTTTGGTGCCTGTGTGGTCAGACCCTGTGTGATTGATAGGCCCCTGCCCTCTGGGAACTTTGCTCTAGCAGGGAGATGGCCGTAGCAGTGCTCCACCTGCAGTCAGTGTCGCTTGTGTGGGGCCTTGAAGGAAGAGGAGTTGACAGGAGAGGAGGCGGGGTGGCCTGGAGGACAGAAGAGGGCTTGAGTGCTGGTCCCCACACAAGTCCACTGAGACGAGTCCCAGCCCCTCCAGGGATGGATGAGCAGTCGAGCCCCAGCCCCTCGGAGAAGCTGTGGACTAGAGTGAAGGTTGGTTGGGGCAGAGGGTGGGTGGGAGCGTGCGCCGGGGATAGTTGAGAAGAGCCTTCGCTGTTCCTGGGAAGCTGTTGGAGGAGCAGATGATGCTGATTCTTAGAGAAAAATCAGTGGTGCCCAGGTGGTGGGTTGGAGCCAGGCCCAGAGTGGGATTTGCTGCCCTGGGGCCGAGGATATACCACTCCCCTGTCACGGGTAGAGGGGACCCTCAGAGAGGTGGTCAGCATGGTAAAATTCCAGGGGGCAACTTAGAAGGGGATTGCAGAGGACTGGCTGGGGGCTTCCTGCACTGAGGACGGCCTTGACCACCTGCTGCGAGCACCAGCAGCAAGTGGCCACAGTCAGCCATGTGCTGACTCCTTCCAGGTGTCCACAACAGACTGCCACCCAAGCCCTCATTTCTGTTACTCCTGTCGCTGCCCCCTGGGGCCTGTCGGCTTTTCCCTTCATATCCTCTGGCTGCATCCCTGCCCCACAGGACCACACTGCTCCAGCCAGCCTGCCTCCCTCCCCTGTGGGGTCACTACAGAGCACCCTCCAGGCTCCCTGCTTCTGCCCTGCACGTGGCAGTCTGTCCTTATACAGCAGCCAGATCTGTCACTCCCCTGTCCCAACACTCCAGTGGCTAAACATGTCTTTAAAAGTAAAAGCCTGTGGCCCCACAGCCTCTCGCTTCACCCCTCCTGCCCTGTCCCAAGGCTTGCTCTGCCCCAGCCCGGCCTTCCTGCTGTTCTGAGAATGCTCAGCATGTTTCTCCTGCACCCGCTTCACTCCCTCTGCCTGGGGAGCTCTTCCTCTGGACGGCCATAGGGCTCCCCCGGATTCAGCTCAGAGAAGCATCCCAGTGCCCTAATGTGTAGGACAGCCCCTCCATCACTCTCCCTCCCGCCCTACCTAACTTTACCACTGGGTGTGATGCGTATTTAAGCAAATATGCAAATGTACTTATTTTCTCTACTAACTGAGGTGTCGCTTCCATGAGGGATGGGACTTTGCCTAAAGCAGTACCTGGCATATATGTTTGTAAATATTTCTTGGTCTTCCCGCTGTGGTGGAGCAACAAAACTGGCCCATAGACGACCAGATATAGATACAGATACAGATCTGTAGACAGCAGACAGCAGCCAGTGCAGGATAGCAGTGCCTGAGAGAGGGAACAAACGCCAGGAGCGCAGGGCAGCTGGAACACTGGAGTAGAAATTGCCTCCGTGTTGTTCCCCACGAGGCTCCTGCTGAGGACTGATGGCTCCTGTGTGTTGGGAAACTGCCTGAGGCTGGGGAAAGAGCCATTGGAAGAAAGCAGGAAGCAAGTTACATTCCCAGCACTAAGTGTGGAGAAACATTCATGGAGAACAGGGTAGAGGACTCAAAAGGATATTGATGCCATATTCAGGCTAGATTAGCCCTTGACTAGAGACTGCTCTGTGCCTTCCTAACAACTTTAAGTCAAGCCTCAAAAAGACCAAACCGTTGCAAGTACTTTAATAGCATCCAGAACAAAACTCAAAAGTAAGGGGGAAACATTTTGTTTTTTTTAGAACAAACATGAGGCCGGGTGTCAATAACTCATGCCTGTAATCCAAACACTATGGGAGGCGGAGGCGGGTGGATCACTTGAGGCTAGGAGTTTGAGAACAGCCTGGCCAACATGGCAAAACCCCATCTCTAAAAAGAAAAAAAAAACCAAACATGCAAAGAAGCAGGAACTACACCACACAATGAGAAGAAAAGTTAGTCTGTAGAAACGGACCCAGAAATGACACAAGGTGGTAGAATAATTCTGTCTACTAATTAGACAAGGACATCAGAATGGCCATTATTAAGAAGGATAGAGGAAAACAGGAGCATGTTAAGAAAAGGAATGAAAGACATAAAAATGGCCCCAACAATTTCCAGGACAAAAATACAACGTCTGAGATGGAAAATACACTGATGAGATTAAAACCAAAATAGACATTGCAGAATGTGGACTTGAAGCCATAGCAATATAAACTATCCAAAAGGGAACAGAAAAAAAATAGGGAAAATGGCAGAGCCCCTCTGAGTTGTGGGCCAAGTGCAGGCAGCCCACTGTGCCTGTAACTGGAGACCCATGGGCCAGGGGCATAGCAGGGTGGAGACAACTTTTGGAAAAAAGAATGGTAGGCTGGGCGTGTAATCTTAGTTAGCACTTTGGGAGTCTGATGCTGGCGGATCACCTGAGGTCAGGAGTTGGAGACCAGCCTGGCCAACATGGTGAAATGCCGTCTCTACTAAAAATACAAAAATTAGCCAGGTGTGGTGGCAGTTGCCTATAATCCCAGCTACTTGGGAGGCTAAGACAGGAGAATCACTTGAGCCTGGGAGGCAGAGGTTGCAGTGAGCTGAGATCGCGCCATTGCACTCCAGCCTGGTCGATAAGAGCGAAACTCCATCTCTAGATAAATATAATTAAAATAATGACTCTAAAATTTTCTAATTTGGTGGAAACATAAAGCCACAGATCCAGGAAGCTCAGTAAACCCCAATAGAAACATAGAGCAAATTAGATGAAGCACATCATGAAATTCTCCAAACTAGTGAAAAATAAAAATCTTAAAAGCAGCCAGAGAAAAAAGGCACTTTGTGTTTACAGGAACAAAGAATGGCAGCAAGACTTCTCACTAGAAACTGCAAGCAGACAGTGAACAACACCTGTGGGCTGGGCAAATAACTTGAATAAACTTATTTATTTATTTATTTAGACAGAGTTTCACTCTTGTTGCCCAGGTTGGAGTGCGGTGGCGCGATCTTGCCTTACCACAACTTCCACCTCCCGGGTTCAAGCAGTTCTTCTGCCTCAGCCTCCCGAATAGCTGGGATTTCAGGCATGTGCCACCACGCCCAGCTAATTTTGTATTTTTAGTGGAGACGGGGTTTCTCTGTGTTGGTCAGGCTGGTCTCAAACTTCCGACCTCAGGTGATCTGCCTGCTTCAGCCTCCCAAAGTGCTGAGATTACATGCATGAGCCACCGTGCCTGGCTTGAATAAACATTTATCCAAATTTAGTTTTGCAAGAAAAGAATGTCAACCTGGAATTCTATACCCAGTGAAAATATCTTTCAAAAGTGAAGGTGAAATAAAGACTTTTCAGACATACAAAGCTGAAAGAATTACAAAAATTATCAAAAGAAGCTTTTCTGGCAGAAGGAAAATGACACCAGATGGAAAGTGCATATACACAAAGATATGACGAGCCCCTGAAATGATCACTGTGTGGGAGGACACAAAAGGCAGGGTTTTTTCTGATTTTTAAAAGTGCCTGTAGTCCCAGTTACTCAGGAGATTAAGCTGGGAGAATCACTTGATAGGGGTTCAAGGCCAGCCTGGGCAACATGGCAAGACCCTGTCTTTAAATATGTATATATATAATCTCTTTAAAAGACAATTGCTTAGGCTAGCTGCAGTGACTCACACCTGTAATCCCAACACTTTGGGAGACTGAGGCAGGCGAATCACCTAAGGTCAGGAGTTCAAGACCAGCCTGGCCAATATGGCAAAAACCCCATCTCTACTAAAAATACAAAAATTAGCCAGGCGTGGTGGCGCACACCTATAATCCCAGGAGGATTATACTACTGAGGAGGCTGAGGCAGGAGAATCACTTGAACCCAGGAGGCGGAGGTTGCAGTGAGCCGAGATCTCGCCATTGCACTCTAGCCTGGGCAACAGAGCAAGACTATCTCAATTTAAAAAGAGGCCAGGCATGATGGCTCACGCCTGTAATCCCAACACTTTGGGAGGCTGATGCTGGCAGCTCACCTGAGGTCAGGAGTTTGAGACCAGCCTGACCAACATGGAAAACCCTGTCTCTACTAAAAATATAGATATAAAAAAAAAAATTAGCTGGGCGTGGTGGTGGGCGCCTGTAATCCCAGCGACTCAGGAGGCTGAGGCAGGAGAATCGCTTGAACCTAGGAGGCAGAGGTTGCAGTGAGCCTAGATCGCGCCATTGCACTCCTGCCTGGGTGACAGAACGAGACTGTCTCAAAGAAAAAAAAATTTTAAAAAAATTGTCTATACAGATGCTCCTCAGCTTACAATGGGTTACACCCAGATAAACCCATCACAACTTGGAAATATTGTTAAGGAACATACTGAATGTGTATCGCTTTTGCAACATCATAAAGTTGAAAAATTGTAAGTTGAACCATTGTAAGTCAGGGACCATCTGTACATAGAGAACTCCTAACACGCAACCATTAAAAAAAATTCAAAAATGGGCAAAGGACTTGAGTAAACATTTGTCCAAAGAACATGTAAAAACAGCACGCACATGAAAAGATGCTCAGGGTCACTGATTATGAGGGAAATGCAAATCAAAACCACAATGAGATACCACCTCACACCCATCAGGATAGCTATTATTTGAAAACAAAACAAGTGTTGGGGAGGATATGGAGAAATTGGAACATTTGTGCACTGCTGGTGGGAATGTGAAATGGTGCAGCCAGTGCAGAAAACAGCAGGCAGTTCCTCAAAACACTAAACATAAGCCTGGCACAGTGGCTAATGCCTGCAATCCTAGTGGTTTGGAAGGCTGAGACGGGAGGATCACTTGAGCCCAGGAGTTCGAGACCAGCCTGGGCAACATAGTGAGACTCTGTCTCTAAAAAATAAAATACAAGGAAAATAAAAACTAAACATAGAATTACTGTTTGATCCAGCAATTCCACTCCTGGGTATAGACACAAAAGAATTGACAGCAGGGATGTGAACAGGTATTTGTACACAAGTTTATAGCAGCATTATCCCCAATAGCTAAAAGATGGAAACAACCCAAATGTTCATCACGGGACAAATGGATAAACAAAATGTGGTCTATACATGCAGTAAAATAGTATTCAGCCTTAAAAAGAAATAAAATTCTGACATGCTACATCACAAACGAACCTTAAAGATACTATGGCTGAGTGAAATAAGCCAGACACAAAAAGACAAACACTGCATGGTCTCACTTATATGAAATCCCCAGAGGACTGGGGAGCTACATTCATTCGTGTATTCAAAATATATTTATTCTAAATGCAACACAGTACCCTGGATTGTATGTGTATACTGGAATAGAAAAAGAACATCAGTGGGAAAACTGGTAAAATCCAAAAAATATGCCAATAAAGGAGATAAAATGAGACAACCGACAATACTTATTTAATCCAAAAAAGACAGAAAAGGGTGAACAAAGAACAAATGGGAGATAATATATTTAAGCTTAACCATATCAATAGTTGGATTAAATGTAAATGGTCTAGACACCTTAATTAAAGGGCAATGATTGTTAGGTTTTTTAAAAAAAATAACAACAACAATAACAAAAACCTACATGCTGTCAGCCCCTTCTGTCCCAGACTTGCTAGAAGCAGAAGGATGAAATAATTATCTGTTGTATGATAAGTTCAGCCTTTGAGCGTACATTCACTGGAAGTGACATCTCCTGGGAAGGCAGACCTAGACCTTATCCTGACATGCCGCAGTAGCGCTCTCAGCTCCTGGGACCTCATCTACAACACTGAGGCCCCCAGACCCAGGGACCTGCAGAGCCTTCAGTTACCCACACCTGCTGAAACGTGGGAGGTCTAAGTGCTCAAGTCACTTTTATTATCTTCCTCCCTTCCAGGCCGGCCTTGTGCTGGAAAGAGCATGATGTGCATATGTGAGAAACAAACTCACCCATCCACGCCCAAAGAATGGACTCAGAGACCCGGAGAACAGCCAAAGTGAGACTTTTAATGATGGTCTTGCAAGATTGGGTGTCTGATGGGCTGGCACACCCAGCACAGTTTCAACAAGCAATTTATCCCCTAGTGCGCAGGTCCCGCCCCCAGTTCCTCATAGGCTGAGTACTATGGGGTCACGACCTTCCTGGACGTCACCTATTGGTTGTTGGGTAGGGGCTTTAGGTGTTTTCTTTAGGGTTGTCTTGTTGCATTTTGTTGCAATGCATTGCAATCCTAGTTAACTCAGGGGCTCTTCAGATATTTGACTTATGACCCAAGTGGCTGGGCGGGCTGGTAAGAACAGACCAAGCGAGTTATTTTGGAGGCTAGTAAGCTTTCATTTTAGACTAAACTTTGGTTCAGGTGAGGGCAACTAAGGGGCGGGGGATGGGGGTGACAAACAGGCGTTGGCTATCCAAGCAGGGGCGTAGTATATCCTGTTGCTGCTGTAGTTTGCGGACCTAAGCTGATTTAAGGCACTTTGTCTTGGAAATGGACACTTTATGCATTATTTCCTTCAGGGTACCTCCGACACAGGAAGGAGAGCTTCCTCTTGGTTGGCATATTCCTGTTATAACCTCTTCAGACAGCCCTTGCTGTTCGGCAGGCCCTGGTGAGGCTTCAGGGTCCTGCCCGTCTCCACCTGCTCTGGCCTTGCTGGCCAGGACTGGACTGCCCCTTGCAGGAGCACCTGCACCTCCTGGAGTTTCGTCTCTGAGATGTGCATCTCCGTGCACATCTCACCCCTCATTGACACCCTCCACCCCACCCCTGGGATGCTGCCTCCTGCTGTGGATGGTTCTGTCTGGGGCAGCTAGGAAGGTCAGGGCATTCTCAGAGGGTCTCCATTTCTGCGTTCATTTTGTTAGGTCCTCAGCCACTTGTAACGGGGACATAACACAGGGTCATGTCTGTGCTAATGCCAATGACTTTGAAGCCTCTCTCTGGACTGTAGAACCATCCCTAAGGGGCCAGGTGTGGTGGCTCACACCTTGTAATCCCAGTGCTTTGGGAGGCCAAGGCAGGGGGATCACTTGAGGCCAGGAGTTCAAGACTGGCCTGAGCAACATAGCAAGACGCTATCTCTACCACAAAAAAGGTAAGAACTGGCCCTGAGGCAGGCCTACATTGTCAGAGGGGGCCCTGCTGGGAGAAGCAGCTCGTGCGCCTCAGTCTGGCTGTGGGAGACGCTGCCTCTGCCTGACAATTTCCATCCCTTGGTTACTTTCAGTAATGCTTTGCTCAGCATTGGAGGATATTGGAAAGGCATCGCTGTATTTTTTGGTTTCTAAGAGTCACATTATTGATAGAACTGAAATCCAGATGCCTCTTACCCTCGGAGCATCGTTTACTGTGTCATGTTTTGTGTATTTCCTGAAAAGCAGTGTCAGTTTTGCAGCCTGTTAGAACTGAAGCAATAAGGGATCACCCAGAGGAGAGCTTTGGGCTGCTCCAGATGTGGCTGTTCTTGGCTCCCACAGACCCAGCAGAACATCTTCCCCAGCCTGTGCTCCCTGGGGGCACCCCCTCCAGTGGAAGTGAGGGCAGCCACGCACCCCTGGGAATGCCTGAGAGAGGGGCCAACTGCCATCGCCAGGGGCCTGACTCTGCAACTGTCCACACCTACGGGGAGTCCATTTGACAGATGAGGAAGCTGAGGCTCCAGGGCCCCTGGCTGCCACCCCCTCTGCGGGTCACTCGACTGCCGGGAGCCTGGTGGCCAACCCGCTGTGTCAGTTGCTTGGCAGCGGACTCCTCTCCTGGCTCAGGGAGCGGTTCGGGCAGGCGTCCACCAGGTGGCAGCACCGGCACATTCTGCAGGCTGTTCGGGCTGAGCTCCATGTAGTAGTGCTCAGCGGGTAACCTGGGCCCCAGCCTATCCCCTCCCAACCCCTGCAGCCCATCCTCCTGCTCTGTCCAGCTTCCAACAGGCCACTCTCAGGCCTCCCAGCCTTTCTTCCACCACGGCCCAGGCCATGACCTTGGCCTCAGCTCTGGGCCCTGCCCTGTCTGTCCTTCCTGGTGGTCAGGGTCTGGTTTATTGCCCTACCCAGGGGAACAGCAGCTGGGGCTGGGGGGCAGATGGCCACGTGGTCCAATGGTCTTCAAGGCTGGGGTGAAGCTGGGTAGGGTCAAAGGAAGAAAAGGTGGATCCCAATCGGGCAGGGCCAGCAGGGCCTCCCATCTCCCCTCAGGCCAGGCCTCTGGAGATGGGGGAGGACCTTCCACAGGAGGCCGCCCCGGGCACAGACCTGCAGACTCCGGCCTCAGCCCACCACACAGCCTGTCCCCAAACCTGCTGGGGTGGCGGTGCCCACCAGGAGGAGCTGGGGAGGACCAGCTGCTCTGAGGATGCTGGTTCCCTCCTGGGACCCCCCCACTCCCTCCCGAGGCCCCCCTCCCTCCCTGGCCACCCACTCCTCCACCCAGCAAAGTGAGTCAGAAACTTGAAAAGCAACTTTTATTGAAGAATTTGGAGGGAAAGTTTCGTATTATAATAGTAAAAATACTAAAGTTTAATGTTGTAAAAAAACGCCGTGGTGCAGCAGCAGCGGCAGCGTCTGGCCAGGAGGGCGTGGAGGGGCCCAGGGACGGCCACCCCCACAGCGAGTCAGGGAGGGCCTGGGGCGACAGCGGAAAGGTTAAGCGTCGAAAAGATCAAGTGCTACCGTGGAGAGATCATCTGAGGGGGAGGCTCCCGGTGGGGCAGTCACCAAGAACCATGACACAGAAGGGGAAGGGGGAGGGCTTTCCTGTCACAAAGATTTTTAAAAACCCCCCAAATGCATTTGAACAACATAATACACAATAACAAATTTAAACCTTCTATGTCCCACTGGGTAAACCCTGGCCCATCCCAGGGGCCCAGCCTCTGATGATGTCCTCAGAGACACAGCCTTAGTGCTGGGGACTGGCATGTGCCTGCCACCCCCAGGAGACGGTGCCAGCCAGCATGCCATAGTGAGGTTGCATCTGGTGCCACAAGGTTGAACTGAGGCCCAGGGCCCCAGAGAGATGAAAGACAGCTGGTGACAGCCCAGGGCGGCTGGCTGACAGAGAGGGGACACAGCGGCAGGACCTGCCCGGCCCCCCAACGCCCTATTGCGCATAGCTGCAGAAGTCCTTAACATTTCCCTACGTGAATCGGATTGTTCTGAGGGCTGAGGCCACGTCCGGAGAACAAACTGGATGAAATAAATTAAAACCCGCAGGACAATTTTCTTCCCTACCCCACTGCGGGGGAGGGTGCTGCCCACAGCACCAAAACGTCTTTCCATCTGCGCTCGGAGGACGGCGTGGCTTCTCTCAAATGCACCCGAGAAATAAAAACCATTAAATACAGATCATGGCACGAGGCCGCCTCTCCATCCCTCCAAGCTGTTGTCCAGCGCAGTCCACTGCCAGCTCAGGCCGTGCCGCTGGCCGAGTAGGAGAACTGGGGGAAGTGGGGCCTGCGCTCGCTGTCCACGCACTCCATGCTGTCGTCTGTGGGTGTAGACAGCTCAGATCTGGGCACCCCACCTCCCTGCCACCCCCACCCACCCACAGCTCCAGTAGGGAGGCAACCTCTTAAAACGCAGCCAGCACGCTGTCATGCCGCCAGGAAACTGAGGCAGGACCCCACAGACTGACACAGGGACCTGGGCCCTCAGAGCACTGCCTGCCACCCTCATCACTGGCAGTCTCCAAAGGGAACCTTTTTAAATATTTAGATTTTAAAACATCGGAAACCAAAAAGGCTGAGCACTGCAGGCCTCTCTGAGGGTGGAGAGAGAAGGGAGTGGGCGGGGCAGGCACAGCGGCCCCTCACCTTGGTCAGGTGGTGTGATGGTGATCATCTGGGCCGTGAACTCCTCATCAAAATACCTGGTGTCGGTCTCCGATGTGACCTGGGGCTTGAAGGGTGGGCTGAGCTGCAGAGGCGGGCAGACAGGACAGTCACGGGCTTCGCTCCCTACTCCCAGCACACCCAGACCCTCAAAGCACCTGGATCTCTAAGGGGTCTCCAGGCAGCACTGATGTCACAGAGTGGCAAGCCACCAGCCCCCCATGGAGGCAGCTCTGGGAGGGAAGGACATGAGGGGTGCAGGAGCACGGGGACACCCTCACCAGCTGAGACGCAGCCCTGGGACCCAGCGGGGCACCTGTCCTCCCATTAACACAGGGTGCCCTGGCCCTGGTCCCAGTTCCTGCCCTGAGGCCTGCCACCCTCCAGCCCTGCCCTGCCCTCCCAAGGGTATGGGGGGCCTGGGCAGCGCTCAGCCTCTGCCCAGCCTTGACCAGAGACCTTGCTAATCGACAGTGGACAGTGCTGGTGCCCAGGCCAGACTCGGGTGGGGCAGCGCTTGAGGGGGCCCTTGCCTGCGGGACCTGAGGGGCTCTCTGGCAGCTCCTCACATGTGCACATCACCGTAGAGTCACCCTTGATCCTGGGTCATTGAGAGTCCTGTGCAGCCTGACCAGCTGCACATGACCTAGGACAGGCATTCAGGGGAGGGGCAGGCTGGGAAGTGGGCAGAAGCACACCTGGTGACAGGGCACCCAGCACCTCAGTGTAGGCTTCTGAACCTAGCCGGCAGACCCCATCAGCCAGGGTGACAGCCAGGGTGACAGCCAGGGCTCCGGAAAGATGAGCACCCAGGATGGCGACTCATGTAGACAGAGCTGCCTCCCTCCAGGGCGGACTCCCCCATGTACCAGAAAAGTAGGTGCTGTCCCCTGTCCCTGCACAACCAGAAAGTAGGGCTGGGCTCTCCTTGCAGCATAAAGAACTGAGGTCAGACAACAGGAGGAACTGGTAGAGAGCAAGGGGCAGCACCCCTGGTCCACTGCCAGCCAGCCTTCACTGCACAGCATCAGGGAAGGGACCCCCAAGGCTGGCACTCAGAGTGTGACACACCTCTGAGGGGGGAGGAAATGAGGAGGACCAGGCCAGTTTCCTGGAGGAAGCCAGCAGTGCCAGAGCTTCTGAGCAGCAGGCACTGAGGTTGGTGCAGCAAGGCCCTCCTTGTACCAGGACTGCAGCAGGCTCCCGAGGTGAGGGCGAGTGTGTGGGAAATCCGGCGAGCGAGCCACGTGCATGCGTGAGTGTGGATGTGTGGGAAGCAGTCGCACCTTCTTCTCGTACACGTGCTGCCACACGATGCCGGCAAAGAAGCGATGCCGCATGATCTCCTTGGCGTCCTCAGAGCCCCCGCCAAGCCTGCGGGTAGCAAACAAGGCCACGGTGTCGGTACTGCCACCCACCCAGGCCCCAGGCTCGGACCCCTTCCTCCTGTGATGTAGGGCCCGCCGGACGGGACATTTTGGGGCCAGGGAGGGCAGCCGGTGGTGCAGCGTCCCTGAGCAGCTGTGGGTAGCAAAGCACCCCAGGGCTCATGGCAGGCAGGGGCTTCCTGAGTGGGTGTGTGGGGGCTGCAGGGTTGGGGACCCAGGCCCAACGGACCCTGCCCTACCCAGTCATTCTGCCTGCGCCTGAGGCTTTGTGGATCAGCCCTGGCCAAGGACATCAAGCTCTGGCTATCAGTGTAGTCTGGGAGGTGCCAGGACCGCCTGGCACAGGGGCAGGTGCAGCCTGGGGGTGAGGGGACGGAGGTGGAGCCTGCAGCCGGGATGGGCGGCCCTCACCTCTGCTTAGGGTCCTTCTTGAGCAGCCCTGAGAGCAAGGACTTGGCCTCAGGACCAAGCGTGCGCGGGAAGCGGATCTCCTCCATGAGGATGAGCTCAAAAAGCTTCTCGTGGTCCTGGTTGTAGAAGGGCAGGCGGCCGCACATCATCTCATACATGACCACGCCCAGCCCCCACCAGTCCACCGCACGGCCGTAGTCATTGTCCTCCAGCACCTGCACGGGCGGCAGATGGGCAGGACCCGGCATCAGGGGGTGTCCGGGGAGGTGTCGTGACGTGCTTGGGGCACAGAGAGGACACAGCTTTGCGTGTGCTCAGGACGTGGGGACACAGCGACGCGTATGCACGCAGGCGGGGCCGCACACCTCAGGGGCCAGGTACTCGGGGGTGCCGCAAAAGGTCTTCATGGTGGCGCCGTCCTTGATCCCCTCCTTGCACAGCCCGAAGTCTGTGATCTTGATGTGCCCGTCCTTGTCCAGCATGAGGTTCTCCAGCTAGGGGAAAGGTGGCCAGTCAGCGCCGCCAGGCTCCCAGGACCCTGCCCCACCCCAGTGCCCGCCAGCGCACCTTGAGGTCCCGGTACACCACATTCTTCTCCGAGTGCAGGTAGTCCAGGGCTGACACGATCTCGGCGCCATAGAAGCGGGCCCGGTCCTCAGAGAAGACACGCTCCCGGGACAGGTGGAAGAAGAGCTGTGGGAAGCGCGACCTGAGGCACAGCCGTGGCTGGGGCCTCCGCCCCCACGGCCTGCAGGGTTGGGGTTTCTCAGGCAGGGTCTCAGGGCATTGGACACAGGGAAGGGACCACCCCCCAGAGGGCACGGGGGCCTGGAAAGTCTCAGAAGCCCTAACTCAGCAGGAACAAGTTACTCCACAGCAGGCAGCTGCCTGGGCAGGCATCACACCACCCACCCAGCAGGGAGCACCGTCTGGTGCTGTGGAGAGCCGCCGGGGTTCCGGGAAGGACCAGCCCCACTATGGGCGGCCCAGCTGCCAGGGCTGGGTCCACAGGCCGGGAGGCCCATCCCCCGCAGCCCCAGCCCCTACCTCGCCCCCATTGGCGTACTCCATGACGAAGCAGAGGCGGTCGTGGGTCTGGAAGGAGTACTTCAGGGCCTGCAAGGAAGCGGAGCTGGAACTGCAGCCCCACGGGCAGGACAGCAGCCCCGCACCACGCTGCCCGATACCACACTGCTTGATACCATGCTGCCCGTAGCCCCACACCATGCTGCCCGACACCACGCTGCCCCGCGCCACGCTGCCCGACACATTGTCCCACACCACGCTGCCTGACACCACGCTGCCCCGCACCACACCACACTGCCCACACCGCGCTGTTCCGCACCGCACCCCCACATCACACTGCCTCATACCACATTGTCCCACACCACGCTGCCTCACACCATGCCGCCCGTAGCCCCACACCACACTGCCCGCACCGCGCTGCCCCACACCACACACCCCCACACCACGCTGCCTCATGCCACACTCCCCCACACCACGCCACCATCGGGCTGGGCCCTGGCAGCCCCTGAGGCGCCAAGGAGGGTTTGAAAGGTGAGCAAAGTGGCCTGGGCTCAGGTCTCCAGGGCGGGTTGGGACCTCAACAGGGGGCAGTGCTCCCAGCACCAGGGCCCTGGCAAGGGAGGACGCACCCTCCCAGGCAGAGCCACCTTCCTGCCTTCCACCACAGGCGACTGTGCTTTTAAAGCAAAGGCTCCTTCTGCAGGAGAATCATCCCCAAACACAGTGACCTGGAACTAACCAAGTGGCTGGAGCCTGGCCCCCTTCACAGTAAATACCTCCTGGGTCGAGTCCCCACAGCGGGCTCCCCAGGACAGAGCCCGGGCCTCAACAGAAGCCTGGCAGGCAGGGCTGCAGGGCATGGGGAGCTGGGGCCTCCTGGAGCCTCGGCAGAGTGCAGAGACGACCAGGGCCACCTGCCCCTCCTGCCCGCACACAGGAGCGGCGAGCACAGCCCCCAGCCCACATCGGGCACCTCCACAGCCTGACCCTCCAGGGCAGGCCTGTCACCAGCGGCGGAATCCGCGGTGCATAAAGCCCTCATGTGCCCAAGAAGACAGGACACTGTTTCCTGGAGACAGCCCCGGGAGTCGCTACCTGACCCCAGCCCTTCAGCCTGGTCTGGGCTCCCACTCACCGTGAGGAAGGGGTGCCTGGAGTTCTGCAGAACACGGTTCTCGGTGAGTGTGTGGGCCACCTCGTCCTGTAAGGCAGGGCTGGGTGAGCTGCCGCCCCGCATCCTCGTCTCCACCCTGCCCCACCGCCCCGGCCCCACCTTGGCCACGATGACCTCCTTCTTGAGGATCTTCATGGCATAGTAGCGGCCCGTTGCCTTCTCCTTCACCAGGATCACCTTCCCGAAAGTGCCCTTGCCCAGCAGCTTCAGGTACTCAAACTCGTTCATGGTCTGTGGGCAGGCACCAGGGTCAGTGGGTGGCACCGCCCACAGTGCCCAGCTGGTCGGCATGTGTCGGGGGGCATGAGGGGCCCCAGAGTCACCCTCGGCAGACTTGGAGGCGGAGCCAGGAGAGGCGACCGCGTCACACCCGGTGGCCTGCTGGGCTCAGCGGGGAGTCCGGACCTACGGGGAACACACGGCTGCAGCCCTAGCTCAGAGCGTGCGGTTCAGGGAAGGGTGGGGCAACACGGCCCGAGCCTGGCAGGGCTCAGCGGCCGCGCTCTCTCTCTGACATGGGGAAGAGGACCCACCTGGGAAGCAGCTGCGCCCCACACGGAAAACCGGCCTAGATGGGGGTGCTGTGGAGCGCCGAGTGTCTCCTGGGCCGAGCTGGGACCCCATGACCCACCCAGCTCTCCACAGCCCAAAGTAGCCCCAGGCACAGGCAGAAATGGGCACAGGCCTCACCACACGGTGCTTGGGTTTGGCCACGGACACCTCCATCTCTTCAGCCCCTGAGTTGTCGCTGGGTGAGCCCGAGCGGAAGTCCATCATCTCCTCCTCGTGCTTCTTGAGGCCATCGGCCACCGTCTGGATGGCGGTCGTCCACTCCTCCCTGCAGGAGGCCAGGTGAGGCTGCAGCCCTGCACCTCACCCCGAGGTCAGGAGCTCCAGCCACGGCTCACAGCCACCCTCCAGCCTCACAAGCGGGGTCCCCAGAGACAGCCCTGAGGAGGCCACCCCTTGACCTGGGCTGGCCACACACACTCAGGGTCAGAAAGCCCTTCTGGACCTGGGGGACACACAGGCTTGGCCCCCAAGCAGGGTTCAAGCCCCCAGCAGGGCTCTGTCCCCACAGCCGAACTCCAACCCGCAGCAGGACTCAGGCCCACAGCAGCAATCTGCCCCCCAAAAGGACCCTGCACCCCAGCAGGACTCTGCCCCCCAAGCAGGACTGGCCCTCTCCACCGGGTTTTTCTTTTTTTGAGACGGAGTCTTGCTCTGTCACCCAGGCTGGAGTGCACTGGTACAATCTCGGCTCACTGCAGCCTCCGCCTCTCGGGTTCAAGCGATTC
>NC_045439.1:1059419-1077692 GCF_002776525.5 Piliocolobus tephrosceles | reverse complement strand
CCTCTCGGGTTCAAGCGATTCTTGTGCCTCAGCCTCCCAAGTAGCTGGGATTACAGGTGTGCGCCACCACACCCAGCTGAGTTTTATATTTTTAGTAGGGACGGGGGTTTCACCATGTTGGCCAGGCTGGTCTCGAACTCCTGGTCTCAAGTGATCTGCCCATCTCAGCCTCCCAAAGTGCCAAGATTATAGATGTCAGCCACTGCACCCGGTCCCTAGACAGTTTTTATCTCCAGCCTCAGTTTCCCCGCCCAACCCCACAGGCAGGACTGGGCCAGTTTCCAAACCGGGCTCTGAGGAGGGCCTGGGATCACTGGGGAGTAAGGATGGCTATGGGCAGAGGCGCCCAGCACCCACCATGCCCATGTCCCTCCTAAGCGCTAGGGCTGCCCAAGTGCCCGGCCTGGCCGCCGCAGCCCACGTACCGCTCCTCGGGAGTCTCCACGTGGAAGGTGCGTTCGATGACAGTGGTCCACTGCAGGCAGCGGATGATGAAGGTGTTGGGCCGGGGCCGCTCCGTCTTCATCAGCTGGCACTCTGCGGGCAAGCAGAGCCTCCGTCTGCATGCATCCCCCTGCCCCTCCCAGGGCCCTCACCACAGTCCCCACCGCACCAGCCAGCTCCCCTTGCACACCACCCACAAGTCCTGGGAAGCCCCATCTCCTCCTCTCTCCAAGCCTCAGTTTCTCGCCTCATAGAGTGGGGCTAGGACCTCCGTTCCAGCTCAGACACGCTACTCCAGGTTGAGGCAGCCCCAAAGGGCATCTGGCCCAGGGTCAGGTCAACCCTCCACCATCGTCCCCTCCTACAGTCCTTCCTTCCTTCAGTCACTGAGCCCCACCGTGCGCCAGGCCTCAGAGGATGAGGGATATGGAGATCCCACAGAGGGGCTGGCATGAGGGGGACACCCCAGAAAGCAGCTTGTCCTACCTAGTGTAGAAATGTCCTGCTGTTTTCCCAACCTCACCCTGAGCACCTGGGAAATACAGACACCTAGAGCACACGCACACCTGGGGGCACACCAACACCTGGGGCACAGTCACACCCGGGGCACAGCCACATCTGGGGCACAAGCACACCTGGGGCACAGCCACACCCGGGGCACAGCCACACCCGGTGCACACCCATACCTGGGGCGCACGCACACCCGGGGCGCACGCACACCCGGGGCACAGCCACACCTGAGGCACACCTACACCTGGAACACACCCACATGTGGGGCACAGTCACACCCAGAACACAGCCACACCTGGGGCAGTCACACCAGGGGCACACCACACCTGGAACACACCCACACCCGGGGCACAGCCACACGGGGCACAGCCACATCTGGTGCACACCCACACCTGCAGCACACAAACACCTGGGGAACACAAACACCTGGGCACACATACCTGGGGCACAGCCACTCCTGCTGCACGTACACCCTGAGGGCTGTGGGAACGTGCGGGGCCCTGAGAGGTGTGAGTGAGTGCAGTGTGTAGCCGCTGGGGCTCCTTGGCAGGCTCTGGCCCAGCCTGTGCAAAGCAGGAGGGGGCTGAGGGGCCAGTGGGGGGCCTCTGACATTCCAGCATCGAGGCCCTGGCAACCACAAGGGGGCCTGGCCAGGCAGCGAGGGAGCTGTCTTCCAGGCCTGGGGGCCAGGAGGGGGCTCGGGACCCGCCTGGTGGGGAGGGTGGCCTGTGTCAACACAGGCCAGAGAAGTGGAAACCAGCGTGAAGCCCCGGCACACCCACCTCCCCCTTGCTCCTGGATGGTCTGATCTGCCCCAATATGCAATCCCCAGGGCCAGGGTCTCCAGCCCACTGCCCCGGAACCCTTCCCTGGAGGAAAGCTCCTGGCCCCTGCCCAGCTCTGCTCCTTGGCCAGGCACTCCAGACCACCCACCTATGGCCTAATCTGAAGGCCCCAGCCTTGCCGGCTGCTCAGGCAACACCCCCAGCTGGTACCCACCCGTGTGCCCCCCCAGAGAGCTCCCCCTTCCTTCCCTCCCGATGCCTCGGCCTGGCGAGCACACCCACAGCACCCGTCCCCAGCAAGGCCCTGTCCCAGGTGCCACCAGGCACACAGCAAGTATCCGGCCTCTCCCTGATCCCTGAAGCCCCCAGCCCCAACCAAGGAGACACTGGGGAGGGCGTGGGGCAAGTTACGCAGCCCTGCCACATACAGATGGCCCACAACTGGGTCCTACTTAGCTACTCAATCGCACCTTTGGCTGCCACGGGCAGAGCTGGGCTCCAGGACAGGGACACAGAAAATGGGGACCATGCTGGGAGGCCCACGTGCCTCCAGCCTGCCACCTAGCGGGGCGCCTGGGTCTCCATGCCAGGGTTCCCGTCTAACATGGGTAGGTCGCACCTGCCCCCGCTACAGGTAGGGAATAAAGCCACAGCAGGGCGAAGCAGGGAGTGTCACATGTGTCTCATCTCTGTGGGATGCTCCGGCCAAGGTCCCCCGCTGGCCTTTCTGCACCTGCCCCTTCATGGGCAAGGAGGCTTCCACCCTGCAGCCTCACAGAGGGGAAGCAAAGGCTCCGCCATGGGGTTTGGGGACTGAGAGCCTGTGCAGGGAGAGGCATGAGCTCTTCCTCGAGTGATGGAGGCTTCAGAGCTAAAGACCCAGGTGGGCTCTATCCGCCCCGCTTGGAGGGGGGGCCCCCAGGTCAGCTGTCCACCCTGAAGCTAGGCTCTGCTACCACTTGTCTGGACCCTCCAGCCTCCAGAGCATGGGCACCAGGGAACTGCTCCACAGTCAGCCAGCACTGGGACTCGGCCCAGAGACCCCCGCCTAGCCAGCCTCAGGACTCAGCTCAGAGACCCCTGCCCAGCCAGCCTTGGCCCGGGACTCGGCCCAGAGACCCCTGCCTAGCCAGCCTCAGGACTCAGCTCAGAGACCCCTGCCCAGCCAGCCTCGGCCTCAGGACGCGGCCCAGAGACCCCTGCCTAGCCAGCCTCGGCTTTGGGACTCAGCCTGGAGACCCCTGCCCAGCCAGCCTCGGGACTCAGCCCAGAGACCCCCACCCAACCAGTGCTTGTTGCTTGCTGGCCCAGGACATGGAGGCTCCAGGGCACCCCCATCGGGGGCCTGGTGGGCAAAAAGGGCTCCAGCCAACCCCAAATCTGAATCCCAAAAGGCTGAGGGGACACTTACGTGCCACAGAGAAGTTGTTGAGGGGGGCCTCGCGTTGGTCCACGTCCTGCGGCCGCTCCTTATAGCCAATGAAAGTGCCATCGTTCTTGAGGAGGAAGTAACGTGGTCGCCAGGTCTTGATGTACTCCCCTACAGACGTGCAGGTGGTGAGGGCCACGCACACTCTACCCGTCAGACCCTCGCCAGGCAGCCAGGTAGCAACTGGGTGTGCCAGGACAGATGTGCCGGGGACGCCTGAGTCCCGGGGGGCAGGCGCAGTGGGCGAGCTGTTTCTTAGGGCAAGCGACAGAAGCGGCCCTGGGTCAGTGGGAAGGCAGACTCGCCCCACCACAGCGCCCCTCTCAGAAGAGCCACCCCTAGCTGTGTCTGAAAACGGGCTGGGCCAGCTGGACGCAGGGGATGGAGTACCATTGACAGGAGGCTAGGAAGAGGTCTGGGCCAATCTGCACAGCCTTCCTGGAAGAGGCAGCACCAAACCAGCCAGTCCCCAGCAGGCACCAGCAGCAGCTCAGGCACCAGCTATGGCCACAGGGGCTGCAGGGCTGAGAGCATTCCCCAATCAACCAGGGTTGGCCAGGTGGCGACAGCCGCTGACAGTGGCAAGTGTGGGCTGTCCAGCATGGCCGCCCCCCTAACCCTGCTACCCACCAAGAGGATGGAGCATGGCGTCAGCAGTGAGAGATCAGCACCACTCAGACTGAGGGCCGGGCTTGCGGGACAGGACTGCCCCACTGCCGTTGGACAGCACTCCCTGTCTAGGGGCCTGGAGCACAGTCCTGGGGACTGCCAGTGAAGCCAGACACGGAGGTGGCACAGCCAGCTGGGCAGCGGCCCCGGGGCACAGAGGCTGTCAAGTCCCCAGGCTGAGACCCACACTCAGGCCCCGCCGCCGTCGTCCCTGCTGTGTCCCACCCATGGGTCACTCAGGTACACGGGAATGTTTTCCCTCAAGTTTTGCAGCATCAGCCATACGCAGGCGTTCACACTTCAGAATCAGAGCAGCTGTCCTTGGTGATAGCCCAGCAACTACCATTTTTCATACTGACACTCGGAAAAAAATGTTCCACTTACATTTTGCCGAGCAAGGAGTTTGAACAACAGGGAACTTACTCATTAAGCAACTGCTTCATCTGAGGGGCCACTGGGCAGGGGTTGGGGAGGGGGCCAGGGTAAGGGGTTGGGGTCCCTGAGCTCTGGGGCCTGGGATTTCCTGCTACACTGAGCCCCTGACAGGGACACCTGGAGGGATGTGGGGGACAATCAATTGTCCCATCACCAGACCACCCACCACCCGGTCCTGCTGGGTCTGCATGGTGAGCCCAGACGCGTCCAGCCCTCCCTGGTGCACAGGGAAGTCCCAGCAGGGCAGCAGCCCCAGGGGAGCTCAGAGGCCACGGGGCGTGGGCATCCCAGCGGGCAAGGTATTCTACTTTCCAGGGAGCCACGGGCGAGCTCTTTCAGAGGTGAGCCACCAAGGCTCGACAAATGGCCACCCCCGGCCAGGTGACCTCTCCCTCCTGCCCCAGTCCCAGCTGCCCAATGCCCTTCCCACCAGCACCATGGGACGTGGTCTCCACAGGACCAGCCCTCATTCTGCCCAAGCCAGGGCTGCTGGGGGGATGCTGGTGAGGGTGGGGACACCCCACCCAGCAGGGCCTGAGTGAGGGGAGAGGCTGCTGTCGGGTCTGGGGTGGACCGGGGAGGGACAGCCACAGCCTACCCAGCAGGGCCTGAGTGAGGGGAGAGGCTGCTGTCGGGTCTCGGGTGGACCGGGGAGGGAGAGCCACAGCCCACTCACAGCTGCCTGACACCCCTGGAGGATGGCCAACACCCAGTTGCCCATCTGGGGAGGAGGGTCTGGGGCCCAGAATCTGCCCCATGACCAAGAGCACTCATCAGGGGACGCCACCCACTCCACTGAGCCCTCCATGCCCCTGCCAGTGGGCTGCCGGGCAGGCGTGGTGCTGCCACCCTTGGGCGCCGGCTCCTGTCTCTGGCCTGGGATCTCACACGCACACCCCCGAGTGTGCACAGACACGCACACACGTGCCACGCAGCTCCATCTCCCCTCCCAGGTCCCCTCCCCCAGCCACAGGACCCCTGCAGGTGCGGCAGGCAGGCAGGGGCTCTCAGTGAGAGCAGAGCAGGCTCGGGGGGCTGCATACAGCCCACTCCACCCGTCCCCCATCCTAGGCCACCCTGCCGCTCGCGCCCACCCGCCTGCGTGCCAGTCTGGAGCTGTCGGCCCCTGATGGAGTGCCTCCCATCCTGCCAGCTGCCACTCCCCAGGATGCTAACTGAGCGGGAAGACTGATGAGCGCCCAGGCCCGGCACCCCTGAAACCCATCTTGATCCACCAACTGCTGCCAGCCCCCGTGCCCAGCATGGCCCCGTGCTGCCCCCGAGCACGCAGCCCCATGCCCAACCCCAGTCTTGCCCTGTCCCTGCTGCCACAAGCTAAGCCCCAGGTTCTGGGAGCTGGATCTGGGGGGTTCTGGGAGCTGGATCTGGGAGTGAGGGAGGGGCAAGCCCAGGGGCGGCGCTTACCAGGCGAAGAGGGTGGAAGAGGGCAGGTGCCCAGACCCAAGCCCTCCTGGGGAGTCCTGGAGTGGGCAGAGGCCCAACTGGGCCCTGGGATTTCAGTGCCTTCCTCTCGCCTGGCCCCACAGACCCAGGGGATGGACAGGGATCATAGCTGGCCCAGGGCGGGCCCGGGAGACAGGGGTGAGTGAGGGAGCCTCACTTGGCCTTTGTCTTCGGAAGCCCGGCCCAGCACACAGACCCCTCCAGGGGAGGAGCAGGATCCCCAGGGACCGGGATAAGGGGTCCAGAGACACACAGTTCTTTTTCTTCATCTCCCGCCTACAGGGTCAGCCAGGCGATCAGTTGGGGGGGTGCCAGCTGCGGCCGGGGCCGTGGCTTGCATCTTAACGAGTTCAGCTGAGACAGGATGCTGGGTGGGCGGCCAGCCCCAACAACAGATGCCCCAGGGCCCCACTACTCCCTGCTCCAGGCCTGCGGTGACAGAGGACGGGGCAGGTGGAGGAGACAGCCCCCCGGGGCCCAGCATCACTGTCCTCACAGCCACGGGACACCTGCAGGCTGGCACCTGCCTCCTCTGGGTCCCTCAGGAGGGTGGGAGCACAGGCACATCAGTCAGGGCCGCCCCACAGACCCCCCACACGAAGAGACCGGCCCACATGGACTCTCCTCCTTTGCTGTCCTGAGGGTCCCCAGGGAAATTGGAACCTGTCATCCAGGCCTTTCTTGAGTTCCCCACCCTGTTGTGGTCCTCAGACGGCCCCCACTCGGGGAAGGAGTAGAGGCCACTTGGAGATGCGTAGAGCCAGTTGGCGTCGCCCCGACCCCACCCCACTTACCCCCTAACCCCACCCCACTCCACCCCACCCACCTACCTGCCCGCACAGCTGACGGCACCAGAGTGGGCACAGACCCCCAGGTTGCCATGCCAGGCCCTCACTCCAGATAGGTACAGGCAGGAAATAAATGGGGAGCCCAGGGCACGCCCCACCCCACAGAACAGAAACCCACACACAGCCAAAGCCATCTCCTGCCAGCAGCCACTCCCAAGGGCAGTGGAGACCGCCCGGCATTCACGCCCAGTCCCTAAGTGGGCCTCTTCAACCCCTAACTCTCACACCCCCATTCTTGGCTCGAGAACCCCCAAGTCCCCAACCACTGCACATGCTTCAGACCTGGGACCTGGAGCAGGCAGGGTCCCAGCACAGCCCCGGCCTGGGCCTCAGGATCTAGCAGCAAAGAGGGCTCCGTGCCCCTTCAGGAATGTCAGCAAGTCCGGATGGGGGACCCCACACCACTGCCAGAAGACCTGAGTGGGGGCCGAGTGGAGGACGGCACGGGACCAG
The DNA here is from genome assembly GCF_002776525.5 of Piliocolobus tephrosceles. Taxonomy (NCBI): domain Eukaryota; kingdom Metazoa; phylum Chordata; class Mammalia; order Primates; family Cercopithecidae; genus Piliocolobus; species Piliocolobus tephrosceles. Next base: position 1,070,655 of record NC_045439.1, on the reverse strand, counting down.
TCCCACCCTCCTGCCCCATGGCTGGTCCCCCCGGCAGCGGAGAAGCAGCAGCTCCAGTCCCACCCTCTAGGGTTCTCTCAAGGCCAGCCCTGGGCCGGTGAGAGCCGCCCTGACCCTCAACCCTGTGGCACTGCACCTATCCAAGACCGGGTCCTGTGAAGCCACAAGGGAAGGGGCTCCTGTGCCCGACGAAACCCATAACCCTCCCCGCCAGCCAGCACGTCCATGGCCCAGGGCTCTAGGCATGGGAGGTGGCTGCCCTCGGTGGGGGGTAGGCAGTTGGCCAGACGCCTGTGCCCTGCGCAGAGGGACCGAGAAGCCCAGGCTACCCCGACTCCTCCTGCACCTCCTGGGTCCCACACCCCCCCAGCCCTGGTCCCTTTGGCATCCCCATGTCCCGGGTGGCCCTCCAGCAGGAGTGACCTTCCATCCCCAACCCTGCTCATCCCCAGGAAGGGGCTGGAGCACCCCCAAGGAAAGGGGGTTCCTTCCTAGAAGTCCTCCTGGGCCAAATACCAGGGTTCTGAGAGGAAGCTGCTCTTGCCTGGCCTCCCCCAACCCACACCACCACCATGGGGGCCGTGTGGACCGTCACAGGCAGCACACCCTCTCCACGCCTCGCACACGCGTCCCAGGCCACACTGTGGGTCAGGGCCCCCAAGGCAGCACCCACGAAGACATGGGGACCAGGACCCATGTGCCACGGGCAGGACTGGGTGGGCCCTGAGGGCCAGCTGGCGGGTGGTCCATGTCCCAGGACTGACACACGTCCTCCTGAGCCACCAGGTGTGTCAGCCCCTCTAGGCCACCACTTCCTCAGCTCCATGAACATTTTCTCAAAGTCCCCAGTTCTCAGGAAACTGCTGGATAAACACTTCGCAGAGACGGTGGTGGCAGCGGCTGGCAGGGTGCCAGGCGGCACCGAGCTGCTTCTCCACAGTGAAGTGAGCCCAGCAGGCCCTGGGAGCGGGCGCCAGCTGACAGCGGCCACCGCGGTCCCCACTGACGACACATCCATCGCCCCGACAGCTGCCGGGGGCCCATTTACCTTCTCCAGCACATTGAGCAGACGGCCCCGCTGACGGCAGCCCAGGAGGGGCCCGCAACCCACCCTCCCTGCCTGCCAGGCCTCTGCCCGGGCCCGAGAGTCCACATCCCTTTACCAGCAGCCCTCGAACCCTGTAAACAACCAGGCTGGGGTGGGGGCAGGGGAGGGGCCACACAACAGAGGCCAGCTGACCCCACTCGGCTGGAGCCCCCCGGTCTGTGGGTGAAATACATCCACTGCTCCTCCCGGCACAAGCCCTTCGGAGGGGGCACAAGCGGCCAGTCTGCACAAGGAGAGGTGTCTGTTCCCGCCAGGCAGAGGGCTGGCGCTCCACCTGCCTGGGCCTCTCCCAACCCAGGACCCATTCTGCTCTCCCAGAAAGCCCACCTGGCAGGCAGGGTGGGCAGGGTTCATCATGCCCATTAGCTCCCTGGGGAAACTGAGACTTAGGGGAGGTGACCCTCAAGGTCACAGAGACGCAGATCACAACCAGAGATCCCAGGTCCTGCCGCTCAGGCAGGGTTTGTAACTTGACACAAACTGCAAATTCTTCACCGCCTTCTGCTCCACCACTGAGCAGGCCTCAGCCTGACACACACACACCGGGAGGAACGTGGGTGCGGGCAGGGGGCACCACCGTGACCCCGTCCACCTCGCTGAGGCACAGCCGGAGGCGCTGGGGCCCCTCTTCCTGCTGCTCCAGGGCAACACCTCACTCTCAGCTTTCCATTCCCCTGGGGCTCTACGGGAGTGGGGTACTGGGCTCCCCCTGGCGCTGCCCCTGACATCCAGAGCCTGGATGTCCCCCCACAGGCACTGCCCGTCACCCACCCCTCGGGCTGGCAAAGGCACCCCACCTGCCACACACCCATCCATGGCAGAGCCCAGCAGGGGCATATCCCAAGATCCTGTGGATCTGGCCCTGTGCCCTGTCCCTGTCCCCCACCTCATTTTTAGTCTTCCCCAAGCAAGCCCCACCCATGTCATGGCCCACCCTGCCTACTCAGGAACCCTGCAGATGAGGCTGTAGCCCCTCCCTGGCACCTCCTGCTCTGCCCCCGCCCACTCTCCCCGTAACTGGCAGCAGGCTTTGCCAGGTGCCCTCCACCCAGTGGGTTCCCAGGGCCCTCACCCTCACTCCCTGCGTGGGAGGAAGCACGGCATGGGGACAGCACACAGTGCCTGCTGCGAGGGAGGGCTGGCCAGAGTGTCCCACGTGTAGACACTGCCCTAGGGAAAGGAAGTGGGCACAGGCACAGGCTCCTTCCGGGGCTCGGTTGGGGTCACACAGCCATGCCCACAGCCCCTCCCTCCTCCTGTCTCTCTCGGGCAAGGCCCCTGGCAGGTGAAGGGCTCCAGTGCCGACCTCTCGATCCCTGACATCCCAGGACAAGTGCCCTGCATTGCTGGGGGGAACTGGAACCAAGCAGTAGGGACCTCCTCCCCCACCCCAACCACAGGAAGCACCTCCCAGAGGGGCTTCCACCTCCCCACCACCGGCCGGCTCCTGTTTCTGCCCTAACTTGGAGCCACGCCTGGGGCAAGAGGGCCCCCAGAGCATGGCCGGCGGAGGAGGGTGCTCCTTCTGATCCCCTGGCCTGCTGGGATACTGCAGCCCTGACCCCTGTGGCCTCACCCCCACACCGCACCAAGCTTGTGCAGCTCAGCATCTCTGCGCCCTACCTGGCTGCTGTGCCCCAGCTGCAGTCTGTGGGGAAGCCAGCCAGTCTGTGGCCAGCCCAAGGGCCCTCTGCATACTCCGGGCCCAGGGAGCAGCCGCCTCCCCACCAGGCCTGCCCGGGGGGTGTCTCCACCCCTGAGCTGGACAACCAGCTGAAGGCCTGGGCAGGTGGGGCCGCCAGGTTACAGGGTATGGGTGGGGTCTGCAGTCACCGCCTGGGGGGGGTGTGAGCCCAAACACAGCACCCCAAGGGTCCCACCCCAAAGCCCCCAACATTGGCGGTAGAGTCAACAATGAACTCCCCACTGCCTCAATTCCAGTGTTTCTGAATCCAAACCCACCATTTCTGAAGGTTCAAGGAAAACACACCTACAGGCAGCATGACAGGGAAGGGAACTCCCACTGGGGATGAGGAATTGAGGGGCCTAGGGCTCGCCCAACAGCCCCATCCTGGCCTAGAGCCCAGGGCCCTCTGCCAACCTGCCCGGGGCTCCAGCGTTGGGCTGGGGGAACCTTCTCCTGAGGCAATGGGACTGGGCACAGTGGTCCAAGCAGGCAGAAGCAGCAGGCATCTGTCCACCCAGGGTGGCCTAAGGAGCAGGCCCAGAGCCACAGCCACCAGGCTCAGCTATGGGAGGGCCCGAGGGCAGGGTGCTGGCCCCAAGCCGGACCGGGTGTGCCCAGGCAGAGGGGACGCCAGCAGGGGCCGCGCCAGTTCCCTCCGCTCAGCCTCCCGCGGGACTTCTAGGAACCCGGCCTGATGCAACCCAGCCAGGCCTCTCCTGAGAGCGGAAGGTGTGCGGGGGTCTGGGTGCCAGCGCAGGAACTATTCCACACACATTCTGTCCCCTCTCCTGGGCCTCAGTTTCCCTTCCTGGAGTCCAGGCCCCCACAGGGCATCCCTGTCCAGAGAGGGCCAGCAACCAAGAAACAGACAGGAAGAAGAGCTGCCCATCAGAAGCCACCAGGCGTGGGGTTGAGGTCCAGGGCTGGGGCCAGCAGTGACCCCTCACCCCCACTCAAGGCCACCTTGGCTTCCTCTTTTGTTGTTTTTGAAGTGAGAACTCAACAAGCTCCCAAAACAGGAACCTCCCCGATGCCGGCGGCCTCCACCACAGCTGTGCCATGACCTCCACCAGCCTGTGCCTCCTGCCCCTCACCCGGATGGGCCCAGGGCTGTCGGGACCCCCACTCTCTGCCCAGCCCACCCATCAGGAGCCAGCACACTTGCCTCCCAATCTCTGTCCCTGGCCCGCCCACAGGAGCCGTTCTGGACCCGCCCCCAGGGGAGGCAGAGCTTGGCACTAACCAGCCCAGGGCCCCTAGGACTCAGACTGAAGCCCCCCAGATGCAGGCTGGGGTTGACCCTCACCTGACAGCCTGGGAAACTGAGGCCCAGGAGGCACAAACAGCCTTGGCCTGGAGCTCACAAGGTTCCCACAGGCTGAAGGGAGAGTCTGCGGGCTCCCTCCCTCAGGGTCCTGCTGGGCCCCTCATCCTGGCAGGGTAATGAGCAGCCTCCATTTGCACACAAACAATTAGCCCAGCGGGGCCCTCCACGGCAGCTGCTCTCTGGAGTGGGCTCGGAGCCCCCCACAGACCTCTCTTCTCCCGGGTGTGTTTACTCAGCAAAGTCAAGGCCTCCTCCAGGATGAAGGGGAGTGGGCTGCACCCGCTGAGGTCCCCCACCTCATACAGAGACTCCAGGACCAGCTGGATGGCTGGGCAGCAGCTGGGGTGCAGTGAGGGTCTGTGTCACTCACCAATGCAAAGTAACACGCTGGGGTGGAACCACTCTCTCCCCGCCTCGGGGCCCCCTGCAGGGACGGCCAGTGGCAGAACCTCAAGGCGGGGAGAGGTGGTGGGAAGGAGGCCCAGCCTGGGCACCTGCTTGGGGTCAGAGAGCAGCCTCCGTACTCCCCACCGGGGCGCCTGCGGCTAACTAACTCAGCAGGAGTGGTGAGGCGCTGCCCTGAGGCCTGGATTGGGGGTCTATGCCAAGCATGGGCCCGGGGTGGGGCACGGCAAGGACTCAGATGTCCGGAGACTGGACCCTCCGTGAGCTGCATGGACGCATGGTCCCATGTCACCCGGGCCCGGCCAGGCACCCAGATCCGTGGCTTGGACACGCTGCCCATGTGCACTCAGGAGCATCCGCCGCAGACCCACGCATCACCGGCAGCTTCCCTCAAGCCACGCCCACTCGGCCTTGGCCTGCTGGGTTACAGCCTGCCGAAGGCAGCCAGGCCCGCAGCTCTTCCCCGGGCTCCCTCTCAGTGACCAGCCTGAGGGAGTCCAGGAGGTGCCCCTGTGGCTGGCACCCACTCCTGGCCTAGGCCCAGCCCCTTCTCAAGAGCCCAGAGCCCCTCATCCTGGGTCCCAGCATGCCGGCAACCCGCCTTGGCCCTCTACTGACCCACTTGGTCCGGCCAAGTGGACGGGGAGACGCTCAGGAAGACAACCGCAAGTGGACAAGGACAGGCCCCCAGGCCGGCAGCTGCACCACGGCAGCTCTCCACGGGGCTGGGCTGCAGCCAGGCTGGTGCATGGCCCCAGGAGCACTGGGGCAAGCGGGCAAGGTGAGCAAGCCGTTGGGGAAAAGTACCTCAAAAGAGCCACACAGCCTCTGGCCAAAGCCTGGCACGGAGCTATCAAAGGAAGGAAAACTGCAGGCTGGAGGCTGAGTTCAGCCAGACCTGCGCCCTGACCCGGGGTTGATTTTGTTAAATTGTCAACCTTCAAAACTCAGGAGACTTCACACAACAGAACAAATCTTTGAAAACACAAACATCTGACAACACTGAGCCCACCAGGTCACCAATGGCCAGAGCTGAGCTGTGGCTGCTTATCCACTGAGACAGCCGAAACAGTAGGGGGCATCTGGCCCCCGTCCCTATGGGTCCCACCAGCCTCCTCGCTAGCTCCTGCCCTTAACAGCCTGAGCTCACCCTCCAGGAACCATCTTCCTGTTAGATGCGCAGACCCAGAGGCCTTGCCTGGGTCCAGCCACAGGTCCACACAGGCCTGTGGCCGGAACTCCCGTGTCGCCATGCCAGGTCCCTTCTATCTCTGAAGCTCCTCTGACCCACAGCACACATATCAGAACAACAGAAAGCAGGCTGGGCCACTTCCCAGAGATGACGCCCACCTCCCAAGGGGCAGGAGAAGGAACCTTGGCCTGGCAGACGCTGCCACTCTCCCCTCACACACAGGGAACACCCATCCCCTCTCAATGACCACATCACCCCTGAAGGCACCATTACGGGATGTGTGGCCAGCCCAAGTAGCCTTGGTGGGACTGTCACCTGGGTGTTCAGCTGAGAACCAAAGTGCCCCAGGCCATGGCCGTGGGGAGTCCTGGCAAAGGGGACAGGTGTGGGCCAGCCTCCAGGACAGCACCCTAACCTGCAGGAGCAAGGAATGGTGGGGAGTGGCACAGGGCGTCTGCAAGGGGCTGCGGCCGGGCCTGGAGGACAGTCACTGCGTCCCTCCCCAGCCAGGCCTGAGCACTGTGAAGCAGGGGTGGGGTCAGCCCAGCACAGCCCTGCTGGGGACAGGGAGGCAGTTGGCACCTCCAACCAGTGTTATGAGTGGGGCTGGCCCAGCCAGCAGGGTGGCAGAGCACATCTGCAACACACAGGGGTCCCGGGGACGGGAGTGGGGAAACGCGGCAGGCCCCGGGGGAGAGGCTTTTCCTCCGCAAGCAGGGACCAGCTGTGCGGGGGGACGCCCACCTGCTCTTGGCAACAAGAGGGGCTATGCCTGCCAAGGGCATATGTCATACCCACACCGCCTCCCGTCCTCAGCGCCCACTACACTGGCGATGGAGGAGAAAGAGCCGGGGTAGAGGTACAGGACTCTCTCTCCTGGCCTGAGGCTAGGGGTCAGGTGACAGAGCCCGGAGGCTGCTGAGGCCGGCTGGACCCCAACTCAGGGCCCCCCGCAAGCCATTCTCCACTCCACCAGGTCTCTCTCCCACCACTGCTCCCTGGTGTAGATGGGGAAACTGAGGCCCAAGGAGCTCAATGAACTTGCCCTTGGAAAGGGACATGGGGATGGAGTGGCTAACCAGGGTTCAAACTCAGCTCTCTGGACACCCCACTGGGCCTGATGCCCCGTCCCTGCCAGGCCCCTCCTGAGGGCACGACATCAGCAGCAACCTGAAAACCACCCTGCTCTCGGAGGAGCACTCCTGCCTGGGCCCAGCTGGCCGATGGGTACCCCAGTCACTGGGGCCTGGGCCCCTGGGCAGTCAAGGCCCTGGCATCTCCTGGGTCAACCCGAAATCCAACAGTCTACCAACGAACAAGCATTTGCCGGGGATTAAGAAGCAGCGGCCCCCGGCAGCAGACTGTGTGTGGCACAGAGAGGAACAGGGCCAGGGGCGGTGGCGGGGGGGGTCCCTGACACCAAAGAGGGCTGCGAGATGAGGTAACAGAGCACCTTCAGACACAGGTGGCAGGACTCCTGGGGAACAATCAGGGGACAGCACACGGGAGGAGATGGAGAAGGCAGGCTGGGGCAGGAGGCCTTCGGGGGAAGCCGCGCCAGAAGCTCCCCATGGACTACAGGCCTCTGCAGCCTCCTTGTCTTCATCTCGAGACCCTGCGTGACATCACTGATAGCTGCCAACTCAAAGGCTCCAAACACACAGCCAACCACACCCCTGATCCCCCAGCATCTCATCTCGGGCACTCCTTCACCCCACCCCCAGGCTCCTGTGGCTCCTCAGGCCTGCTCTTCTGTGAGCTCCTATACATCCCACAATGCCCCACCTTGTGACACCCACTTTTGCCACACCTCCCCGTCTGCTCCAGCTGTGTCTGGGGTCTCACCATTACCAGATGTGAAACCCATCTGCTAAAGGGTATACGTAAAGTGGGGAGTCGCTGGCATGAGATCACTAGAACTTAGCAGGGAACAAGTCTGGAAAAAGAAGTCAGGACAGGGCAGACAGATCCCGCCCGGGGCAGGAGAGAGTGACTCGGCCAGAGGACCTGAACCTGAATAGGAAGCCTACCCCAGCAGGACAGAGGAGCAAAACAGCCACCCAGCCTCCACGGCACCCCCCTGAGCAATGGAGGGTGGGCAAGGCAGAAGGGCCCACACAGGGTTGGACGGGGTGGGGCTATGTCCCCAGCTCCCACCCCACCAGCTCCTGGCCAGGCCCTTTGAGGAGCACCCCCTCCCTGGGCTGCAAGGCCAAATGAGTGAGGAGGGGGACTCAGGGGCTGGGGGGCCTGGGCTCAGCTAGCTCTGTAGCTCCAAGGCAAACATGTCCTGCGCCCAGGCAGTACGGATTCCCCCCACCCCCAAAGCTCAGGCCTGAAGCAGGCACCAAGCCAAGCCAAGCAGCCCTGCCCTGCCCTCAGGAGCCCTTGGGCAGTGCCCCGGGCCGCCAGCGTGCCAGACCCTGGAACAGCCCAGTGTCCTCGCCGCCTTCCAGGAAAGCCAGGAGAGAGGCTGGCAGCAGCTCCCCCGCCTGCCAGGGCCCGCACCAGGAAGCCACTCAGATGGCCGGCCCTGCACGGGGCCTCATCCTCCTGGCCTCCCCGAGGCCGTGCCCTCCATGCCATGGGAAGACATGGAGCCCCTGGACACTCACCCTAAGCCAGCCCCGGGTTCCCAGGGGAGGCAGGTCCCTCCCAGCCAGCAGGCCTGGGCACAGGCACTCACCGGCCCTGGGGCCACCCCCATCCCTCCCTCCCCAGGCCCAGCCCGGGCAGTGGGTACCAACCTCGTTTGTGCAGCCAGCCCTCCTTCACAATAGCCACGTCGCTCATGGTGCCCGAGGCTTCCACGACGCTCTCGTGCTCCTCTCAGGCTGGCGCTCCCCGAGCCCGGCTGGCCTGGCCACAGCCTCTGGGAGACGCAAAGGAAGCTGAGTGGGAGGCCATGCCCGGCTAAGGAAAGCTCCTCGCCCAGGGTGAGTCGGAGACCCACTGCACGTGCCTGGGGGCTCCACCTGCACCTGCCTTCCCAGGTGGGCTGCCGTCCCTCTAGGCTCTCTGACCCCCCACTGCCGGCCTGCCTTACCTCCCCCCAAAACGCTCACGGCTGCCAAGTGTAAAATCTATGCAATTGAACACAGTTCCCCGGACCTGGGCCTCTCCTCGTTCTAGGCTGAGTCCCCAGCCCCTGCCACCACCACCCCCGCAACAGCCTGGCCCTGAGAGCTGCTGCCTTGCTCACCTCCCCATTCCCACCTCCCCGAGCCTTTGGACAAATCATCCCCATCCCCAAAAGGCCTTCCCAGCCTGCCTAACCTGATGCACCAGCTGACAGGCTGCCTCCTCCAGGCAGTCCCTTTGAGACTTCTTTGACCCAGGCTGGCTCGGCCTTCCCTAAGCCCCTGGTGACAGATGGCCCCGTTTGCCCTCCCTGTGCATGGTGTTCCTACCCATGGATCCTGGGACAGGGAACAGGGCTCCTCCCTGCTCCCCAGACTAGGAAAGCAAAGAAATTCAAACATGAAGAAGACTGGACCAGGATGCAGGCCACTGGCGCAAACAGCAGCCCAGAGCCCTCCAGGGCGAGCCCAAAAACCTCCTGGGAGAAACCCCAGGCCCCTCCTAAACCACAGCGCCCCTGCCGGTCTGAATCTGGTTCATTCATTTGGCCAACGTGTACCAGGCGTCTCTGGCTTTGCCAGGCCCAGTGCTGGGCGCTGGAGACAAAGAGAGGTTCAGACAAGTCGGTCAGTGAGGAGCACCCAGTCCAGGGTGGTTACAGACCCATAATTACAGCAGTCGGGAGGCAGCAAGTAAGTGGGGGAGCACTGGACAGGCCCCTACCCTGCAGTGGCCCACCAGCCAGCCCTCACCTGAGCACACTTTATCCATTGATCCTGCATGGCTTCCTCATTTCCCCTCTGATAGATGAACTCCTAGGCATCCCTCAAAACCCAGTTCCCATATCACCAACTCCTGGCATCCCGAGAAGGAGCACTCGGCATGCTCTTCCTGTGAGCAGTCCCTCTGCTACCCTTCCGGACCGGCCTTCCTGAGGGGAGGAGGGTCCTCTCTGGGACCACCAGGCCAGGCAGAGACACCTGACGACCTCTGTGGAACGGACCCCAATATGGGTCTTTCTACAGTCAGCCAAGATGCTCTCCCACCAGGCAACCTTTCCGGCCTCCTGAGGCATGGGCTGGACACCCACCAACGGTTGCTTTGCACTGATTGTCTTAAGCTCCATTTAGAATGGCAGGAAGGCCCACTGCCTTGTGTCTAATGCCAGCACAGGGAAGACCACACCTTGCTCAAAGAGGGAAATGCCCCAAGTACTCAGCAGGATGGAAAGCAGGCCAGACCCAAGGAGGGCAGGGCTCCCAGCCGCGCACGCCTCAGGCACAGGGGGCTCTGACGACAGAGTGGGCGTGGCCTGGAGGCAGAGGGCTGGACTCAAAGACCTCTGGATGTCCCCCCACCCCCTACCCGGGGCCTGCGCCCCTCCAAGGCCTGCTGCTGACAGAGTCAGACAGCTGTCCAGAGCCATGTGTAAAAATACATCTGTGCACACACAGGGTGGTGCACGTCTGCACAGAAACGTATACACCAGGCCAGTACAGGGCTGCCTGTGGAGGCGGAGGGACCCCAACTTCCCACAGCCTCTGTACCTGCCACCTGCCTTTACCATAAGCACATATTCTTGCTACTATTATTATTTAAGTCACAACTTAAAAAAAAAAATACTCTGTGTTTCGAAAGGGCTCCTCCATCTGCCTCCAGAACCCTGGTGTATGAGAAGTCTATACAGCTCCGGGGAGTGGGAACCGGGCCTCCACCAATGCACTCCACCCTTTCCTTGGATGAGGGACTCAAAGCAGTCAAGAAGTGGCCACCTGGAGCAAGGCCAAGAGACCCAGGAGTGAATGTGGGGCGGCCTCTGGCTACAGAGCAGGGGCCCAAGCCAACCCCGCTTACCACAGCAGCACTCAGGGGCCGTCCCGACAGGACCAAGGCTCGCTAGCGCCCCAGGATACTCAATCTAAGGGGCAAGCCCCAGCTGCCCTCCAAGCCTCGGCCTCTGGGACGGGCGGGCAGGACCTCCAGGGCCCACCCAAGACAGGAAGCAGTTCCGGGGCCCAGGAGGGTCAGTCCTTTGTGGCTAGCCTGGGTACCCCGCCACCACGTACAACTTTTTGTCCGTGGGAAATGAAGTCTTCTTCCGGGGCCCTCCCACAAACTTGAAGGCCGGCCGCGGCGAGCCTTTCTCCTAACCCCGGGGCACCTCCGCCGGCTGTCTGCTGGCCCAACGCCCGGGGAGCCCCACGGCCCGCAGGGGCACCCCGAGCCCCAGCCCCAGGCCCGGCAGCGCCCCTTCTCCCGGGCCCCGGCCTCGCCGGGTGGAGCGGCCTCCCCAAGGTCACGAAGGCGGCTGGGGCCGGCAGCCTGCACCCCCGGCGCCCGACGTGGGGCCGCCCTCCCTTGGCCGGGCCCGCGCGCCCCGCGCCCTCCCCGCCCAGGCCCGCTCGGCCACTTCCTGCTCCCGCTCCTCCATTCTGG
>NC_045439.1:1047915-1059019 GCF_002776525.5 Piliocolobus tephrosceles | reverse complement strand
GCGCGCGGCCGGGCTGAGGGGCGGCCCCCGGCGGCCTGGGGCCTGGGCTGGGCCGCTAACGGAGTCCCGCCACCAGCCAGCCCGTCCCGGGGCCACGCCTTCGCTGGCCTCAGTTTCCCCATCTGTAAAGTGACCCGGCGCTTCTGGACTCGCTCTGCCCGGACCCTACTAGAACAGGCCCGAGACCGGTCAGGGACGAATCCCGGACTTCTGCCTCCACTGCGCGGGGCGGGGGTGGGTTAGGTTGACTTTCAGGCCGTGCCCCACGTGTGCACTGCCCCACTGTGGGGGGCGTGGAGGGGACGGCCAAGAGTGTCCTAAAAGGCCCAATCCCAGGACCTTGTGCCTCTGGGGGAAGTGCGGGAGGATGCCAGGGCAGGAGGCCAGTTGGAGGTGGGCCTCCAAGGAGCGGGAAGGCTCTGAGGGGACTCAACCTTTCACCTAGGTACCGGCAGCTACACTCACAAAAGGGAGACTTTGCTGGGGAGTGGGAGAAGAGGGGCACACCTTGCCTGGGTCCCACCTTGAGCTGGGAGCAGACACCAGACAGAGGAGGAGCGGTGTCTAGGGTGGGCTGTGACAGCTGAGAGCCCAGGACCCTCCCTGCTGGGTGGACTTGGTCAGCCCTGACACCCAGTCCGAAGTCCACTGGGAGGCAGATGGCCCCGGTATGGAGTGAGTGAATGGGACACAGACCCCCTTCTCCTGAACACTCACAGGACAATGCAGGTGACTGCCACCCCGACCCCTTCCAAGCCAGAAGTTCCTCCAACAACTGCCCCTCCCCCATTCCAGAGGCCCGCAGTTGATAATAACCCTTTTGTGAAAGAGGGACTCTTGTGAGTTAACCTTCCTGAGGCTGCTGAGTATTGGGGTGGGGGAGCATTTTTATTTTCAGCCCGAGTGACTTCAGTTGGCAGCAGGGGAGGGGGTGGGAGGAGATGCAGACAGAAGCAGCAGGTTCGGCCCAGCGCTCAGGACAGAGTCTGCAGCCAAAACTGGGGCTTCATCCCTGCCTCTTGGGGCTGACCAAGAGAAGGACTCTCTCCCGCTGCATAGGGGCACTCGCTCCTCAGCAGGGGACTCCCCATTTCTGCCTCTCCCCTGAGCACCTCTGCTCCCTCCCAGCTCAGACTTTGTAACCCCAGAAAGGGCCCGACCTCCAGGGGGCCAAGTCAGAGGCCCAGAGGTCTGTGCCGCCTGGGCGGGATACCTGACCCAAAGGTTGCCCAGAGCCTGGGCGTCTGGTGTCTGTCTCTCACCCAGCAAACCTGCACCATGGGCCACCTGGGGCTCCCTCCGGGACTGTCCCACCTGCCCATTGCTCCTCCTGGAAGAGTTCCTGGTATCCGCCCACCATCCTGGGCTCTGCCATGCAAGGAGAGAGGAAGGAATTCAGGGAGGAAGCAGAGGATGAGAGAGCGGTGAGAGGAGGCCAGCAAGTGGCCGAGGCTGGGGGGTGTGGGACGGAGCAGGGCACCCTCTCATGGAAGAGGCAGTGACACCGCGGGCTGTTCTTGAAGTGGTGGGACCTCCTGCTTATTTTGCACTGGCTGTCTCCAAGAAGGCCTCCCAGTCTTCCCAGCCTGGTGCCCTGGCATCTGCTGGTGCCTGCAACCCGCTGTGGGCCCCACACTCCAGTCCTGTCTTCACCTTGGCATGAACTGCCCTCCCCCAAGACGGGGATCTCCCAGTGGGCAGGGCCAGCTCCCTCTCCCCTGGCCTCTCAGAGGGAAAGCAGAGTCCTCTCTTCAAGAATACCCCCTCCCACCTCAGACAGAATGGCCAGGAGAGAACCCAGTCCCATGGCTGCTGCTGGGACTGCTGAGGAGCTCTGTGGCCAGATGTTTCCAACTAAAACTGCTGCACCAGGGGAGGGCCCGCCGGCTGCCTCCTCCCAGAGCTCAGGGCCCTCCTGCCCTGTCACCTTCTGCAGCTGCTGGCCGGGGGCAGGACTCCAGGACCCTGGGCTGTGTAGGTCCCGGCAGCAGCTGCAGGGCGGGGCCCCAGGGCAGCTCACAGGCCAGATGGCCGCCTGTATCTGGAGAGGGTCTGCCTGAACCACCACCGCCGTGACAGTGGCCGTGTGACAGTGTCCTGTCATTCTACACTTGAGACCCAGCCAGTCACAGGGGCTCTGAGGACTGCAGGCTGGCCAGGATCCCAGTACCAACTCTGGGTGCTCTCTGCCTGGGACAGCCCCCCTTCCCTGATCAGCGTGGGGCAGGAGGGACTTGAACCCAGACATCCCAACCTGAGAGGCACAAGGAGCTTCTCTCCCACTGTCCACTCCCCCTCCTCTAGCCCATTCCTAGCTGGGCCCACCTTCCAGGTCCTACCCTAGGCTCCCGAAGGCAGCATCCTGATCCTCCTTGTATACCACAACCCCCATTAAGGGTCCAGGCTCTCTCTGTCCCGCCAGCCAGGCAGGGCAGGCTAGGGTGTTTGCTGCCAGCCTGGAGTGGGGAGCTGTCAGCCTGTTGCCCAGAGCCCCAGGGTGGCAGGCCACCCCTACTTGCTCTGAAGGCTCAGCGGCTGGGGGTGTGGGCAGGCAGGGCTGAACTGCTGCCACAGAGGAGTCAGGATTGGGGATGGTGGGACCATTGGTTATCACTCACAGAAGCAACCATCATGCATTCACTCAACAAACATTTACTGAACACCCACTTGCATCCTGCCAACTTTTAAGCACCAAGTGAACAAAACAGCCCCTTCCCTTTCAGAAGGAGATGGGATATCCCACAATCACAGGACACCAAGAATGGGCTGGAGAGGAGGGTATGCAGCCCAACGGATTGGGAAGGAGCTTAGCTAAGGTGGGCAAGAACGGCCACCCTGACTAAGGAGTGGACTTTGAGCAGAGACAGGAATGAAGAGAAGCCAGTGAAGGGTTCTTTGGGGAAGAACATTCCAGAACCTGAGAGCTTGCTGAGTGCCAGGCCCTCTAGTTAATTTTCACAAAGACCCCGGGATGCACTCTGATTCCCATTTTGCAGATGAGGGTTACTGAGGTTCAAAGAGGTTAAAGGTTTGGTCGTGCTCAAGATTGGGAGGGGCCGGGGCAGGGCTCTGTTCTAGGCAGGGCAGGAAGGGAGCAGTCACATCTGGGTTCACCCTTAGCTTACTTGAATTCAGCTATTCCTGCTGGTGGCCGGGGCAAGGCAGATGATTATTTAAATGGGTGGAGGGATGGGAGTTGGCCTTCCTCAGGAAGGGGTCCTTAGGGTGAGTGGCCAGCGGCGATGGGACCAGGCCTCTGCTGTCCCTAAGCTGGTCTCAGTGGCTGTAAGTGCAGTGTCATTCCAGGGGTCCAAGCTGCAGTTGCCAGGTTTAGGAAATAAAGATGCAGGCCATCCAGTGAAACAAGGAAGGATATTTTAGTATAACAACGAGGCCTTCCTTCCCAGACTTCAGATCCCACTGCGGGCTCCACTCCTCCTGCACACATATACCTGGCTGGGTCCTGTCCTTTGTGATCCAGCCCCTCTTCCAGCACCACCCCCACCCCACTGCACGGCCTTGGCCACGGAGACTCCTCCACTACATCCTCCATTTCCCGGACTCCAAGGCAGAGCAGAATGAAACTGGCTGAATTCAAATCCTGGTTCAGTGACTTACTGCCTAATATATGGCCCTTGGGTACCTTACCTAACCTCTCTCACCAAAAAGGTATGAAAATAAGAGCATCGAGTTAACGTGACTGTTGTGAAGATGATCTGGTGGTCTAGAGTACCGTGAAACCTGCTCAGTCAAGGGCAGCCCAGGTTGTGCCCCTGGGAAAAGGCTCCACCTGCCGGGAAGAGACCCTAGCCCCGACAAACACACTCTACTTCTCTGGCGATTTCCCTGTACCAGAACCAGGCGTCCCCCTCACATCTCAATGCTTCTTTGCCCTCAACACTTTCCCCCACTCCTCCCTACCCCCACTCCCATGCCAGCCCCTGTCCGGAGTCTCCTCCTCTTTGAATACGTTCCTGTCTACCCTGGGCTCTGGAGGGCTTCCGACTCCCTCTGTTAATGGCGTTTGTCCCCCCCATGCCACGATGTCTGCTGGGAGGTGCCCATTTTCCGTGCCTCTCTGCGCTGGGTCCCTCATAGACGCTGGGCTGGGGTCTGTGGAGAGGGTGGAAGTCCCCGTTCTGGATTCTAGGATCCAGATCCTGCTTGAATGTTTGGAAGAGGGTCCCAGCTGAATTAAATTCAAAAAGAGGCTTTCAAGAAAGAAGGAGGTGTCATCTTTGCAAAATTAACGACCCCCAATCCACGCACCCCCTATCCCATCCCAAGGCCGGCGCCCTGCGAGGCGGCAGGAGGCCGGGGTCCCGGGTTTACCCTTGGGTGACTGCCCAACGCGGGCTGGGATAGAAGCGGACCCTCGGAAGGGTTCCCTTTGCAGACTGGCGCAGTGAAGACCCCATGCCTGGAAAGGTGGGGGACCCAGGCCAACGCGCCAAGTATCGCGAGAGACCCCCAGCCCCCGCGCGGTGCCCTAAACCCCCCTCTCACCCCAGCGCCCCTGCTGGCTGCGCGCGGGGCCCGGCCGGGAAGGGGGGGCGAGAGTGACCTCAGCGGTTCCGCCGCTCCGGGAAGTAGCTCGGCCCGCCCCCTCCGGCCCCCGCCCCGAGTTTCGCTCTCTCCGGGGCGGGGCGATTGGCGGGCGGCGCTGGGCCAGCCAAGTTGGAGCGCGCCCCGCCCGGCGCCCTCGCCGTCCCCGCGCCCTCCCAGCCGGGGTGCGCTGCCCGCAGCTCCACGAGCGCCAGGGCCGCACTGGGGAGGGCGCGCGGCGCGGGCGGCGACCGGAGAGGAGCACGGGGCGGCGGAGGTGAGCGCGGGGGGCGGGCTCCCGACTCTGCCCGCCCCGCCCGCCGGCCCGCTCCCCGCGGCCGCGCTGCCATAAATGGGGCCGCCGGCGGCGGCATCTGGTGGGCCGGGCGGCAGCTGGAGGCGGCGCGGAGGCGTGGGGCGGGCGGCGGCGCAGCCACCGGGGCGTCGGGGACGCTGCGAGCGGGTGGCCGCCCGGGAGTGAAGTTCAGGAGCGCCCGGCGGGGACGCGCGCAGGTTTGCGCGGCTCCGGCCCCTGCGCCTGAGTCCCGGGACCCGCCCCCGCGGCGGAGTGGCTACTGTTTACTTTCGATCGAGTTTTTCCTGCTCGGGGCAGGTGCCCGCGGCGGCTCCGGACGGGCGGTTGTGCGCGTCATTCCCGCGCCGCTCTTTCCGCGCTGCCTGCAGCTGGGAAGGGCGCTTCGCGGACGTCTCCAGCCGCGCTGACGGGCGTCCCGTTTGTGCCCAGGTGATGACGGCGGCGGCATGGAGTTCCCGGAGCACGGCGGACGGCTGCTGGGCCGCCTGAGGCAGCAGCGCGAGCTGGGCTTCCTATGCGACTGCACCGTGCTGGTGGGCGACGCGCGCTTCCCAGCCCACCGTGCAGTGCTGGCCGCGTGCAGCGTCTACTTCCATCTCTTCTACAGGGACCGGCCCGCGGGCAGTCGCGACACGGTGCGGCTCAATTGCGACATCGTCACGGCGCCCGCCTTCGGCCGCCTGCTGGACTTCATGTACGAGGGCCGCCTGGACCTGCGCAGCCTGCCTGTCGAGGACGTCCTGGCGGCCGCCAGCTACCTGCACATGTATGACATCGTCAAGGTCTGCAAGGGCCGGCTCCAAAAGAAGGACCGAAGTCTGGACCCAGGGAACCCTGCCCCTGGGGCAGAATCTGGTCAGCCACCGTACCCTTGGCCTGTCTGGACCGCGGACCTCTGCCCAGCTGCCCGGAAGGCCAAACTCCCCCCGGTTGGGGTCAAGGCTGCCCTCCCTCCTCGAGCATCTGGGCCTCCTCCCTGCCAGGTCCCAGAAGAGTCAGACCAGGCCCTGGACCTGTCGCTGAAGCCTGGCCCAAGGCAGGAGCGGGTCCACCCACCGTGCATCCTCCAGACACCCCTCTGCAGCCAGGTGCAACCAGGGGCCCAGCCACTGGTGAAGGATGAGCGGGACTCACTGTCCGAACAGGAGGAGAGCGGCAGCTCTAGGAGCACCCACAGCCCCCCGAAGCCACCTCCTGTTCCTGCAGCCAAGAGCCTGGTGGTGGGCTTGCAGCCACTGCCTGTCAGCGGAGAGGGCAGCCGGGAGCTGGAGCTGGATGTAGGACGACTGGCGAGTGAGGACGAGCTGGGGCCTGGTGGGCCCCTCTGCATCTGCCCCTTGTGCAGCAAGCTATTTCCCAGCTCCCACGTGCTGCAGCTGCACCTCAGCGCCCACTTCCGTGAGCGAGACAGCACCCGGGCCCGGCTCTCCCCCGAGGGCGCAGCACCCACCTGCCCGCTCTGCGGGAAGACCTTCTCATGCACATACACACTGAAGAGGCATGAACGGACACACTCGGGTGAGAAGCCCTATACGTGTGTGCAGTGTGGCAAAAGTTTTCAGTACTCCCACAACCTGAGCCGGCACACCGTGGTGCACACTCGAGAGAAGCCGCATGCCTGCCGGTGGTGTGACCGCCGTTTCACGCAGTCTGGGGACCTCTACCGCCACGTCCGCAAGTTTCACTGTGGCCTCGTGAAGTCCCTTCTGGTGTGATGCATCCCTGTGGGTCCTGAGGGTGGGTGGAAGGGAAGGGATGGGCTCTCCCAGGTGGGACACAGCATGGGGTGTGAAGCCTGGCCAGGTGGAGGTCCCTGCTCTGGCGGGGTGGCTCCACCCGCCTGGCAGTGAGAATGCTGCTGCTTCCTAGAACTTGGCCTCAGACTTGGTGACTTGGGCAGCCTTCCTCCCGCCTTGCCTCTCCTTTCCCCTCACTCCCCAACTCATTCCGGCCCCCCAGGTTGTGCCCTGCCTAGGCTCTGACACTGTCTTCCTCTCCTGTCCCCTCCAGCCAAGTTCTGAGGGGTGTCCAACCAGCACCTGGCTCTGCCCCGGTTTCTCCGTGTGAGATGGCACATCATCTCCCGGCCCGGGACTTTCCTGACCACCTCTCTGGCAGGCTTGGGGAAGTCTCCATGAGCCTGGCCCCACGCTAGGTGAATTATTCACATGTCAGAAAAGTTGTTGGTGTGCATCCCGATGGGGCGCTGGGAGGAAACAGGACAGTCCTGGGGAGTGGCAGCAGGAACCCCTGCCGGGAAGGCCTGGGGCACAGTGAGTGCCAGCAGGGGCCATCTGGGCACAGCTGGTGTCTCGGGGTGGGGGGGGGTGCAGCCCCAGCAGGGATCCTAAGGCAGCAGAAGTAGAGCCAGCTAGAAGCTGAGTGGCTGTGGCGTCATTGTCACTTGGGCGGGATGTGGGTCCATGAAAGAGTGCAATTATGACCACACTGTAACTTTCGGCAGAGAAAGTGGGAATTTGGAACTGGATTTTCTTTAGACCCAGGAAGAGCCTCCCGAGGCGGCCAGATGTCTGCTGGTGGCTGCCCAGCCACATGCTTCTCTGCCTGAGTGCAGGTCTAGGACGCCTCTGGGCATCCCCCAGGGTGGGGCTTGGGCCACTGAGCTGTGTGCTGCTGCTGGGCCACCGTGGGCCTTACCTTGAAGGTCAGTCTGCCCGCTAGAGGGTCTCCCTGGAGCTGTGGGCATTTCCATGCACTGACTGAGCAGAGGCAAAGGTTGCCCTGTCCGCCAGGGGCAGGGTTTGCGGGCCTTCCTTTCCCCACGGCGAGGCATGGGTGAAAGTGGCCATGGCAGCAGGGGTAGGGGCAGGCGAGGAGTGGGAGTCGCAGCACCCTGGTCTCCATCCGCAGCCTTGGGAGACTGACACTCCTTGCACATGAATAGAGTATGAAGACCACGCCCCCCACACATGTCATTGGTTCAGGTCGCCCTGCTTTGCCTGCCTAATTAAGCAAATCTTGCTGCCAGAACCTCACTGGCCTCTGGGGGTCAGCAGGTGCAGAGCCACCTGGACACCTGGAGACCACCTGGGATGTTTCCTCTGTGGCTGGGAATGGCCTTGACAGCAGAGTCCAGCCAAGTCTACGTTATTTTGTCTTCTCCTGACAACACTGGATGTCATATTTATTAACCTGATCTGGAGTGAAAGACCGTCCCTAGTGCATCTCCCACATGCCCTGGGTTCCTGGTGTGCTGGGTGCCAGCCTGGGAGCCCAGTGCTTCTAGGTGATGCCCCAGGGCTCAGAGGCCCTGGATGGCTTTGGTCTCGAGACAGCTGGGGGAGGGGTCCTGCTTCTGATTGTCCTGGGCCCTAGCCCCTACCTCTGCAAGGGCTCGGTGTGATGTGCTCCATAATCGGGTGTGTGTGTGTGTGTGTGTGTGTGTGTGTGTGTGTGTGTGTCCATGCGTCTAGCACATGGCAAGTCCCAAGCCAACCCGGCACCCCACAGATGGGCAGCTACACTGTCGCCCAAGCACGGAGATGTGGCCGCGGCTCTGGTTCCCCCAGCGGTTTCCATGGGGGAGGAACTTCCTTTCGCTGGGGTGGGCAGCCTGCCCTGAGCTATCAACACTGGATTTGTTATCTTCCGCACAGCTACTGTGAAGACAATGTAAGGAGAAGTGGTCAGTTTTAATTTTATAACTGACACAGCTGGGATGAAATATATACATGTACATATATTTAAGACACTAATTGTGTGGGACAGTTTGGTAGAGGCCTGTGCAGACACAAGGCAAGCAGAGTCAGCAGGGTGGGGGTCTCCTGGGCCAGCTCAGCACCTGTGGGTGCTCTGACCCTGGGGGTGGGGACAGCTCCGAGCTAACCCCAGCAGACAGTTGTTGGTGCACAGTGTCTAGGAGGCGTGGGAATGGGTGCTGTCTTCCTCTTTTCGCATCACGGCGACAGTAATAAAGCCCACCTCCAGTGGAAACGGCAGTGACTGTTCCTGGGGACGGGTGGGGATAGGTGTCCCAGATGCCACCACGTGCTCATGCGGGTGGATGGGGGAGGCTGGGACAGGGCTGAGGTGGCACCCCCTCTTTCCCCAGGTTTGTCCCCAGCTGTCAGTGTTTGGGGGAGGGGAGTCCAGGGAGGCACAGAACACAGGCCAGCTTGGGCAGGGGAGGCCACAGTGGTTTCTTGTCCTGGGGAAGGAGGCTGGACCCCAGAGGGAACCTGCGAACCTGGGGATGCCGTGGCCCTCCCCACTACCCTACGCCCTTGGGCTTCTGGCGGGTGGGAGAAGAAATTTCTAGAGCCCTGTGCTGAGCTGGGCTCTGGGCTGATGAGGCTGGGGTAGGCAGTTTCACGCCGCCTCTGTCCTGCTCCCTCCAGGGGCCTTGCAGGGGGTCATTAGCCCTGAGCCCTCCCTGGGGGGAGCACGGCCTTCCTTTCCAGGCCAGGTGGGGCAGGGGCAGGGCCTCCACATGTGCTGTAAGTGTCAACACAGCGCCCTCTTGGCTTGAGAAGAGCCAGGGTAAGCCCCAGGCCCAGGACAGGGTGGGGGTGGTGCTAGCCAGAGGGTCCTCAAAGTCAGGCTGAGCTGGTGTGCAAGGGCCTGCCCCTCTTGGGCCAGCTCCTGCCACCTTCCCAGTCCTGACCCCAAATACAGG
The DNA here is from genome assembly GCF_002776525.5 of Piliocolobus tephrosceles. NCBI lineage: Eukaryota > Metazoa > Chordata > Mammalia > Primates > Cercopithecidae > Piliocolobus > Piliocolobus tephrosceles. Next base: position 1,049,522 of record NC_045439.1, on the reverse strand, counting down.
TCCTTCCCTCTGGGAGGTAGTGCTGGCTCCTCCCCTACCCCACCCGCCACACCCACCCTGCCTCCTGCTGAGCCTGGACCAGTGCCCTGTCCTGCAGGGAGGCCCTCTCATGTTCCCAGTTGGGCTCATGACTCAGCCCAGGCCTTCTCAACCCAGAGGAGGAGGCTGTTGCTATGCCAACCATGCAGGAAAGGAGGATGGTCTGCTGTCCCCTAGGGGGCATGGAGCTTCCTGGGGCCCCTCCAGCCTGCCCAGCTCTGCCACACTGTGCTTACACTCAGCTGACTGCTAGTCGTCAAAGCTTTTAGTCCCACTCCTGGCCAGGGTGGGCCTCCTGGCACCCTCCTTGGAGGCTTCCTTGGCTGGATGGTAAACTGAGGCACATGGAAGGGACCAGTACCGGCCCACGGTCCCAGAGCCAGTTGGTGGCAAATCCAGGACTTCCTTCCACCAACTCCAGGAACCTTAAGCTGTTTACCCACAGTGCTGGGCACAGGGCACCAACGCTGTCAGAGGCACATGGCAGGTTGGGGCAGCAAGGACGAGGCCAGAGGGAAGGAGAGGGTCAGACTCTGTGGAGGAGGTATCCCAGGAAGGGGGACCTCTCAGGAGTCTGCGAGTGGACAGCACGGACACAGGCACCAGGCAGGGGCCGGCACGCCACAGAGGCCCGGTCATGTCAGCCCAGGTGCGTGGATACCACCCTGGGGAGGCTGCCTTGGCCCCTCCCGCCACCTCCCCAGCTCCTGCCCACTCCCACACACACCTGGTCTTACCTCTTTCCAGTGTTCCTAAATGGTGCTGAGTCCTTCCCGGTGTGGGAGGCTCCACTCTACAGACACCCCTGGGGAGTATGGTAACAAACAAACCCGGTGCAGACATGGCTCCAATCCTGGCCGTCCCAGCTCTCAGGGGTGAACTCCAAGACCCCAGAAGCTCTGCCCTGGGCTTCTATGACTTCTTTCATCCCCACCTCAGTCCCATCTTTCTTCAGTGAACACATCCCACACTGTCATCATGGTCATTGTCACCATCACCCTACCTCATGGAACCACAACTCCACATTACCTTTATCTCCACCATCAATATCATCTTCACCACCACTACCTCCACCAGCATCACCACCTCCATCACCATCACCTCCACTTTTACCTCCACCATCACCTCCACCTCCACTACCACCATCACCACCTCCTCCACATCCACCATTGCCTCTACCTCCACCATCACCTCCACCTCTACCATCATTACCTCCACCATCACCTCCACCTCTACCATCACTTCCAACCACCATCACCTCCACCTTCACTATCACCATCACTACCTCCTCCACCTCCACCATCGCCTCCACCTCTAGCACCATTTCCTCCACCTCTAGCACTATTACCTCCACCTCCACCACCATCACCTCCATCTCTACCATCACCTTCACATCCACCATCACCTACAAACTCTACCATCACTTCCATCTCCACCACCTCCTCTATCACCATCATTACCTCCTCCACCTGCATCATTGCCTCCACCTCCAGCACCATTACTTCCAACATCACCCCCACATCCACCATCACCTCCACCTCTACCATCACCTTCACATCCACCATCAC
>NC_045439.1:1025184-1047905 GCF_002776525.5 Piliocolobus tephrosceles | reverse complement strand
ATCGCCTCCACCTCCAGCACCATTACCTCCACCTCCACCACCATTACCTCCACCATCATCACCTTCACCTCTGCCATCACCCCCAATTCTACCATCACCTCCACCTATACCATCACTTTCACACCCACCATCACCTCCACCTCCTCCATCACCTCTACTTCCACCACCTACTCCATCACTTCCACCCCCACCATAGCCTCCACCTCTATCACCATCATCTCCACCATCATCTCTGCCTCCACTTCCACCATCACCTCCACCTCCAGCACCACTGCCTCCACTTCCATCACCATTACCTCCACCATCATCACCTTCATTTCTATCTCCACCTTCACCATCACCATCACCTCCACCTTCACCACCACCACCACCTTTACGGAAGATCCCTACAGAAATTGAGCCAGCTCTAGGTCAGCTTCCAGGCTGAGGAAGTAGAGCTTGATTATGTTCAAGCTGAGAAGTGGTTGGAGAAAGGGGTGATGTCTGCCCTCCTCATGCAGTGGAGCTTCAATATCTGCACTTCCCTTTTCTGTAGCCCTCAAGTTCCAGGATTTTTATTTTTATTTTTTGAGACAGGGTCTTACGTCGCCCAGGCTGGTCTTGAACTCCTGGACTCAAGTGACCATCCCCACTCAGCCTCCTGAGTAACTAGGATTCTAGGCATGAGCCATGAAGCCTGGCTAGTTCCAGGGTATTTTCTCAGTTTCCCTGCACCTCCTCCCTCTTGCTGCTACCCTTCCATATACACAAGAAGAAAAGTCTGCATCTCTGTGAAAGTAGGTCTGTACCCCTCTGCATGCACACCCGCTGGCACCTCTGAACACAGAGCATAGAAGGAAGGCTGCCCCTGCAAGTCCCAGGACTTCCGTGGCACACAGGGCCACCAGTGCCTGTCCCGCCAGCCACCTGTCCTGTGCTCGCAACCATGTCACTTCCTTTCTTCAGCCTCAGTGTTCTCGCCTGTGAAATGGGAACGGCAGACAACTGTTGATAGGTGAATAGGGTAACATCCACACTGAGTGTTGGCAGCATTGCTGCTGACAAATGTAACACCTGCCTGCCTCTCTCTGGGGCCACTGCCAGGTCAGAAGGGAACCAAGCGTGAGGAGCCTTTGACAACAAGGCCGTACAGAGCACCCCCAGGCTCTCGGGATAACAAGGCCGTACAGAGCACGCCCAGACTCCCCGGGATAACAAAGCCGCACAGAGCGTCCCCAGGCTCCCTGGGGTGCCAGGTGTGCTTGGGCATTGCTGGTTTGTGAACCTTTGCAATTGGGCCCTGGCCTGGCTCTGTTCCCCTGCTCCGGCCAGCCTCTTGCTCCCCTCCCCGTCCCGCTTTCCCTCCACACCCCTTCACCTCCAGCGGTTGCAGAGGATGCTAGGGTACACCACAGCAGTGAGGAGTCCAGGGACAGCAGCCTGGAGGGCTGGGCCGCTCCCGACACAGGCTGGCAGCAGCAGAAAATGCTGCCTCTGGAGCTTGTGCCAGAGCCTGTGGCTGAGGCGGAGAGGGTGGCTATTCAGAAAGGTCCCAGGCCATGGAGGACTGTCCCCTGCCAGGCAGGGATGATTGAGCACTGAGGTTGCTGCTGGCCCAGCTGTAGCCCTAGTATCAGAGGTGACAATGGATCTGGGGGAGGGCCTGGGACTCATCTCCCTCTGTGGAACTCTCCTGGTTTGGTTTTCACTAATTTTAGCAGGAGTCTGAAGGCAAAACCCCCCCCCCTCCCCCCGCTTTTTTTTTTCTGAGACGGAGACTCGCTCTGTCGCCCAGACTGGAGTGCAATAGTGTGATCTCGGCTCACTGCAAGCTCCGCCTCCCCGGTTCACGCCATTCTCCTGCCTCAGCCTCCCAAGTAGCTGGGACTACAGGCGCCCGCCACCACGCCCAGCTCGTTTTTTGTATTTTTAGTAGAGATGGGGTTTCACCGTGTTAGCCAGGATGGTCTCGATCTCCTGACCTCGTGATCCGCCTGCTTCGGCCTCCCAAAGTGCTGGGATTACAGGCGTGAGCCACCGCACCCGGCCCAAGACGTATCTTTCTTTGCCTTCTGAAGCAGATGCTGGGGTATGTTTTTTGTTTCTTTATTGGCTGTAGTAGTTGGCGCTGGCTGTTGTAATAAGGTACCACAGACAGGGTGACTTGAACAACAGACACTTACTGTCTCGCAGGTCTCAGGGTCTCTGCAGGGTGCTTCCTCCTGAGCCCCGTCTCCTCAGCTTGCAAAGGCCGGTCTTCTCCCTGCAGCCTCACACGGTCTTCCCTCTGTGTGTGTCTTCATCTCCTCTTCTTCTTCTTCTTCTTTTTTTTTTTTTTTTGGGATGGAGTTTTGCTCTCGTTGACCAGGCTGGAGTGCAATGGCGCACTCTCAGCTCACTGCAACCTCCGCCTCCTGGGTTTGAGCGATTCTCCTGCCTCAGCCTCCCGAGTAGCTGGGATTACAGGCAAGCATCACCACGCCCGGCTAATTTTGTATTTTTAGTAGTGATGGGTTTTCTCCATGTTGGTCAGGCTGGTCTCGAACTTGCGGCCTCAGGTGACCCACCCTCCTCGGCCTCCCAGAGTGCTGGGATTACAGGCGTGAGCCACCATGCCCGGCCCTAATCTCCTCTTATAAGGACACAAGTCCTGTTGGATTAAGGCCCACCCTAATGACCTCATTTTACCTTAATCACCTCTTTAAAGGCTCTGTCTCCAAATACAGGCACATTCTGAGGGACTGGGGGTTAGGACCTCAATGTACAAATTTGGTTGGGGATAAAATTCAGTCCATAAACCTTGATGTTTCAGAAGAATGTGGAGGCCCAGATCCCATCCTGGCTCTGCCAGTCCTGGGCCAGCCACTGCAGTTTTTTCACCAGTACAATTTGTTGATGTTTCCATTTTGTCCCACAACATCCCAGGTACACCCATGGACACCTGGGTACAGTCAGGCGGTACAGCCTCACCCTCAAGAAAACCCAGGTGACTCCATTTCCCAGGCCCTCCCAGTAGCACCCGCCCCTGGCTGCTCACCCCACCCCTGCATCCCCAGAGCAGACCAGGGTGTGGGACAGTCGAGGTCCCCTTTGTGTTTGTTCTCCTGGACGCTCAGCTGCCCCCGCTGCTGTCCCACGCACTGCTCCCCTGAAGAAGTCCGCCTGCACCACCAACAGGTCAGGAAGGGAGGTAGGGGCATCCCTGACCCCTTCCCGCTTACCCAGGCCCAGCTCTTCAGAGGCTCACACCCTCCTCCTCTCTGCGGGACTCTTGACCCAACCCCGTCTCCCCCATATTTGCTCAAGGCTGCAGCTTTGGGCACCCCATCTCCTTCATCTCCCATCCCACCCCAGGCCCCCACTCTTGGGTCTGTGGTCTTTCCCAGGTCATCTCCAGCAGCCATGGCTCCACTGGAATCTGAGCTTCAGGCGTCCTCACTCGTGACACAAGCTCCTATTTTCCTGTTTACCTAATCAAGCAGGTAGTTTCTCTATACAGTAATTCCTTCCTTTCGTGGTTTTCCATTTCTTGACCTTGCCACTTTCGCGAGTCTCTCTCCTCCCCACTTCTGCCTGCCTCTCGACTCAATGCCTTGGCCATCATTAGATTGACCCCCAGCCCCTGCCTTGAGCCCTCCCCTCCTTTTCTATCAAACTGCTTCCCAAGACCCAACCTGGATGAACCCACACATTCCCTTCACTGCACAGGCCACAGAAAAGGAAGGGCAAGCATTTCCACACCATCCATAATAAATATCATTTTAACAAGTAAACTCGCCCCACGGGGAGCAATGGTGGAGCAGCCTGGGCAGACTGACCCCCTATGGATAACAAAGATAGATTCTGAACAAAAATAGGCATGTTAAAAAAAACCTCCTGGAAGGCACTGGAGAGCAGGTGAAGACAGGCGGAAGCTGGAGAGGAGGCTGCCCTTGAAAACAAACTGGCGGGTGAGGTCTCTGTGTTTGTGGCAGCAGATCTGATAGACTTTGCACAAAGGAAGTTACACAAATGGCTAATAAACACATGAAAAAGTGCTTAACATCATTAGTTACAGGGAAATGCAACTCAAAACCTACCGAGAGACTGGGCGCGGTGGCTCACGCCTGTAATCCCAACACTTTGGGAGGCCGAGGTGGATAGACCACCTGTGGTCATGAGTTTGAGACCAGCCTGACCAACACCATCTCTACTAAAAATACAAAAAGTACCCAGGTGTGGTGGCATGCACCTGTAATCCCAGCTACTCGGGAGGCTGAGGGAGAAGGATTGCTTGAACCTGGGAGGTGGAGGTTGCAGTGAGCTGGGATCATGCCACAGCACTCCAACCTGAATGACAGAGCAAGACACTGTCTCGAAAACAACAACAAAAACACAAAACAAAACAAAACAAAAAACCCACACCAAGGCCAGTCGTGGTGGCTCATGCCTGTAATCCCAACATTTTGGGAGGCCCAGGTGGGAGGATTGCTTGAACCCAGGAGTTCAAGACCAGCCTGGCCAACATAGTGAGACTCTGTCTCCACAAAAAACAAAAAATTAGCTGGGTGTAGTGGTGCATACCGGTAGTCCCAGCTACTCGGGAGGCTGAAGTGGGAAGACTGCTTGAGCCTGGGGGATCAAGGCTGCAGTGAGTCATGATTGTGCCACTGCACTGCAGCCTGGATGACAGAGAGAGACTCTGTCACAAAAGACAAAAAAGTCCCACAACAAGATATCACTACACACCGGCTCTGAAGGCTGACAACCCCAAGCACTGTTAACATGTTAACATGCACCTGCCACTCGACCTGAAGATTCTATCCCCAGGTGTCATCCAGAAAAGAAGTGAAAAGTGTGACCACAAAGGATGTGTCCTCTAATGCTCATAGGAGCTTCCTCCAACCCCCATGCCCACCCACGGGAGAACGGACAGACCAACTGCAGAATATTCATACAGTGGGATCTTATGCATGGATGAAAGAGAGGAGCTGGCGGTGCACCCGCTGTTGATGAAACTCCCTGAGCTGAGGGAGAGAAGCCTGCTGCCAGAGTGCCCACTAGTGAGTCCTCGCAGAGGCAAAATTCATCTATGGCGGAAAAAGAGGGGACCAGCAGCTGCCTCGGGGTAAGATCACGAGCAGGGACTGGGAGGGAGGGACACAAAGGAACTTCTAGGGTGATGGACACGCTTAGATTTTTACTGGGCACGGGGCTATACAGGTGCAGCCATTTTCAGAATTTATAATTAAGATTCGTGCATTTTGGCCAGGCGTGGCCATGCCTATAATCCCAGCACATTGGGAGGCCGAGGTGGGCAGATCACCTGAGGTCAGGAGTTTGAGACCAGGCTGGCCAACATGGCGAAACCCCGTCTCTACTAAAAGTACAAAAATTAGCTGGACATGGTGGCATATGCCGGTAATCCCAGCTACTCGGGAGGCTGAGGCAGGAGAATCACTTGAACCTGGGAGGCAGAGGTTGCAGTGAGCAGAGATCGTGCCATTGCACTCCAGCCTGGATGACAGAGTGACACTCCATCTCAAAAAAAAGGAAAAAGAGGCCAGGCACGGTGGTTCACACCTGTACTTCCAGCACTTTGAGAGGCCAAGGCAGGTGGATCACAAGGTCAGGAGTACAAGACCAGCCTGACCAAGATGGTGAAACTCCATCTCTACTAAAAATACAAAAATTAGTAGGCCGGGCGTGATGGCTCACGCCTGTCTGTAATCCCAGCACTTTGGGAGGCCGAGGTGGTCGGATCATGAGGTCAGGAGATCGAGACCATCCTGGCTAACATGGTGAAACCCCGTCTCTACTAAAAATACAAAAAAATTAGCCCGGCATGGTGGCAGGCACCTGTAGTCTCAGCTACTCGGGAGGCTGAGGCAGGAGAATGGCGTGAACCCGGGAGGCAGAGCTTGCAGTGAGCTGAGATCGCGCGACTGCATTCCAGTCCAGGCAACAGAGCGAGACTCTGTCTCAAAACAAAACAAAAACAAAAACAAACAACAACAAAAAAATTTCCTTAATAAAATGTTTATAGGAAAAAATATAAAGATACTATTTGGCATCAGACTGGCAAAGATAAACACTTTGTGTCTTAGTTCACAGTGCTGTTACAAAATACCAGACTGGGTGGCTTAAACAACAGAAATGTGTCTCTCAGTTCAGAAGGATGGCATGTCCAAGATAGGGGTGCCAGCGGCTTTTGTGTCTGGTGGGGACAGCCTTCTTGTTGTGCCCTCACATTGCAAAGAGAGCAAGCTCCAGTCTCCTCCTCTTCCCGTAAGAACATCAGTCACTTACCCTCATGACCTCACCTGAACCCAGTGACCTCCCACAGGTCCTGTCTCCAAATATCATCGCACTGGATGGTAAGATTTCCTATGAATTTTGGGGGGACGCGAACATGCAGTCCATAACTTTGAATCATACACTACTGGGGGAGCTATGGGACAACAGCACCCTCTACTACATTACTGATAAGGTATAAATGGGCACACGCCTAATTCAGATGGCAATTTGATCACTGCTGTCCACACTATAATTACATAAGTGTTTTGACCCAGCAGTTCTGGAAATTCTATCCTATAAACTTGCACATAAGCAATACGACCTTGGTATAAGGGTATTTGTGAGAGTATTGTTCAGTACAGCAAAGCACTGGAAAAGGCTGAATGTCCACGGGCAGGGGACCAGCTAATAAATCATGGTCCATCCATTGAGCAGACTACTATAGTCACAAAAACGAAGGCACTCTCTTGCAGCCTGTGGGAGCTCATTAGGTTTAGATGGGGTCCTGAGTATAAGAGTATGAAGAATAGGGAGTATGATTGCACCCTCTCCTCCCGTGGTGTAAAAGGAAATTGGATGCACCTGAACACAGTATGCGTTTTCACATGTATGAAATATTTCTGGACAGATCAAAAGAAGTTTGGTTGTCTGTGGGGAGGGAACTTGGTGGCTGGAAAATGACAGAGGGTAACTTTCAAACTTTTGAACCATGTTACCGATCACTAATTATCAATTCAATGGAATAGATTAAAATAAAATTCAAAACGTATTCCTTTATCCCTTATCTCCTTCCACTTTTCTCTCCTCTCCAGTAAGAGTTCTCACATGACTGGCCACTTCAGTGTACTTTCTTTCTCTTTCCTTTTTTCGTAAGTATTGTTTTAATCTTTATCCTTTGCTATTAAAAAAAACCAGACATGGCCAGGCGCGGTGGCTCAAGCCTGTAATCCCAGCACTTTGGGAGGCCAAGACGGGCGGATCACGAGGTCAGGAGATCGAGACCATCCTGGCTAACACGGTGAAACCCCGTCTCTAATAGAAAATACAAAAAACTAGCCGGGCGACGAGGCGGGCGCCTGTAGTCCCAGCTACTGGGGAGGCTGAGACAGGAGAATGGTGTGAAACCGGGAGGCGGAGCTTGCAGTGAGCTGAGATCCGGCCACTGCACTCCAGCCTGGGCTGCAGAGCAAGACTCTGTCTCAAAAAACAAACAAAAACAAACAAACAAACAAAAAAAACAGACATTGAGACTCCCTGTGGCCTGTGTTCCCGGCATACCCTGTACCTCCATCCCCACTCCCTTTCCCCTGCCTTCAAGGAACCACTATTAGTTTCTTGTGCGTTCTCCAATGTTTCTTTTCGCAACTATGGGCAAATATTTTCCCCCATTACCACCCCAAAAGCAGCATACCATGTATGTTGTTCTGTACCCTGCTTTTTTCACTTAAAAATAGACTGTAGGCCGGGGCGGTGGCTCACACCTATAATCCCAGCACTTTGGGAGGCCAAGGCAGGCAGATCACCTGAGGTCACGAGTTCGAGACCAGACTGGCCAACATGGCAAAATCCTGTCTCTATTAAAAATACAAAAATTAGCCGGGCATGGTGTCAGGCGCTTGTAGTCCCAGCTACTCTGCGGGCTGTGGCAGGATAATCGCTTGAAGCCGGGAGGCGGAGGTTGCAGTGAGCCGAGATCACGCCATTGGACTCCAGCCTGGGCGACAGGGCAACAAGATATCGCAGAGATCTTTCCATATCATATAGGAACTTTTTTTTTGAGATGGCGTCTCACTCTGTCACCCAGGCTGGAGTGCAGTGGCACCGTGTCGGCTCACCACAACCTCCGTCTCCTGGGTTCGAGTAATTCTCTTGCCTCAGCCTCCTGAGTAGCTGGGATTACAGGCGCCCAACACCACGCCGGCTGATTTTTATATTTTTAGTAGAGATGGGGTTTCACCTGTTGGTCAGGCTGGTCTTGAACTCCTGACCTCAAGTGATCCACCCACCTTGGCCTCCCAAAGTGCTGGGATTACAGGCGTGAGCCACTGCACCGGGCTGAGCAACGTCACTTACTACTCCTGCTGACTTGGGAGCAAATCTCACATATAAATTCCTCCACGTGTGGAGGCGTTTCCCTTCCCTTGCTGTGTCTGCATTCGTCAGCAGCCATGCTAAGCGACTGGACCAAATGGAGCATCACAAGGTGTTGTTTTATTTTATTATTTTATTTTATGTTTTTTGAGACAGAGTCTCGCTCCTCCCGTCCACTTGCCGGCGCTCCTCGGGTTTCGGGCCACGGCTCTCTCCTCCGGGAGCGGCGGCGCTGTAGGAAGCCTGGTCCTCTCCCTCTGCGGTCACAGCCATCTCTCGCGGATGCCGCTGGACTGACGCCGCCCGCCAGGAGCCCTCCTCGAATCCCGCCCGCGCAACTCCCACGCCACAGCCCTGGGCCGTCCCTGCTCCCGCGCGGCCCGGGTCGCCTCCCTCCTACCTCGCCTCCCCAAGGCCCCAGCGCGCCGGGGCTTCCCTGTGCCGGGCGCCTGCTCGTGGCAGCGGGCGATCTCCTTGCCCCGCTCTTCAGGGTCAACGCCGGCTCCTGCGCCTCCCCTCCTTCCTATCGCGGCCTGCTCCTCCCACCTGCCTTCTCCGAGCTGATGCCAAGGCCGGACGGACGCGACAAAGGCCTGCTGCCGAACGTGACCTGTCCGCGGAGTAGACAGACGCGCCCCTAACCGCCAGACTCAGGGGACCCGGAGGGCGGGAGTGGAGGGCGCGCCTGCGCGCCCCTTCCCGGCACTCGCCAGTCACGTGGGGCCGCGAGTGGCGCCACTCCCGGAAACGCCCCTCCGGAAACGCGAGCGGCGGAGCGGGGTTCCGCCTGGGCCGGGCTCTAGAGCCTGCGCCGCGCGGGAGTCATTGCGTGCCGACTTCCGTGTCGTCGCTCTCCCCTCCCAAAAGCGCGGCCGCGAGGACCGGTGCCGCCGGCGATTTCCCCGCCTTTGTGTCGCGGGGCTGCCCGCTGCGCGTTATTAGGTGTGATACGGGAGCTCGGCGGTGATCCCGAGCCCCACGCGAACCTCCCTGCGTCCCTGCTAGTGCCTGGCGCCGTCACTGACGCTGAGGCGTGAACACGGAGCCGGCCCAGAGGGGCTCTTCTCCCGGACGCCAAGGCCACCCAGCGCGGCCGCAGGGCCGGGCAGAGAGGACCTGTAGGGAGCCGCGGGCCGCATCCCTCCCGGAGGTCTGCGAGCTCCTTGAGGCCTCACGCCCTCTTTTGAGCCCCGCCGCTGCCTTGTGGCGCTTCTCCTCCATCCCTGCGGGTGACCATCGACCGCGTTCCCCAGGCCTTGCACACTTCTTGATTACGGGCCAGGGGGTGCTCCTGCCCGACCCTCGGCATTGCCCAAGGGAGTTTGCACTTCCCTCTGTGCTCTGCCAAGCCTCTGTGGAGAAGAGCCGTCCACCTGCCTGACTGGGCCCAGCTTTGGGGAAGACCTTCTTGGTTTTGTCTGCTGGCTGGACTGACCCTGGCCCTCAGCCCAGGTGAGGCGACCAGTGGCATGATGCCCAGGTGGAACATGGATTTCTCTCCAGGGTGGCAGAAGAATGGTTTAGAGGCAGCAGTGGGATGCGGGAGAATCCTGACCCCGTCTCAAAAGGTCAAGATACGCCAGGTCTGGGGGAGAAACGTCACTACTCTAGAGGGCTGAGAGCTTGGTTTCGTGCAAATCTGGGAATCCCTCAGCACTTTAATTTCTTTAATCCTGCTAACAGTTAACAACTTCCTCCAGGCTGACACCTCAGGAATAAACTCCTTCACCTGTGTTCCCTGTTTCCTCTATTCTTTCCTCCAATCCTTAATTTTTTTTTTTTTTTTTTTAGATGGAGTCTCGCTCTGTTGCCCAGGCTGGAGTGCAGTGGCATGATCCTGGCTCACTGCAACCTCCGCCTCCTGGGCTCAAGCGATTCTCCTGCCTCAGCCTCTCAAGCAGCTGGGATTACAGGCGTCTGCCACCACGCCTGGCTAATTTTTGTAATTTTAGTAGAGACAGGGTTTCACCATGTTGGCCAGGCTGGTCTTGAACTCCTAACCTCAAGTGATCCACCCACCTCAGCCTCCCAAAGTGCTAGGATCAGAGGCTTTTTTTCCTTTTGAGATGGAGTTTAACTCTGTCGCCCGGGCTGGAGTGCGGTGGCGTGATCTCGGCTCACTGCAACCTCCACCTCCTGAGTTCCAGCGATTCTCATGTCTCAGCTTCCCAAGGAGCTGGGACTACAAGCACGTGCCACCACACCAGCTAATTTTTGTATTTTTAGTACAGTTGGAATTTCTCTATATTGGCCAAACTGATCTGGAACTCCTGGCCTCAAGTGATCTGCCAACCTCAGTCTCCCAAAGGGGATTACAGGCATGAGCTACCACGCTGGCTTCCTCCAATCCTTTCTAAAAACCATGTCACTCATTTGCTTAAAATCTAGGCCAGGTGTGGTGACTCGCATGTGTAATCCAAGCATTTTAGGAGGCTGAGGCAGGAGGATCGCTGGAGCTCAGGAGTGGGAGACCAGCCAGGGTGGGCAACATAGTGAGCCCCCATCTCTAAAAAATAAATAAATAAAACCTTTGTTAACTATAGGATGGATGCATAGACGGATAATGTATCAGTTAGTAGCACTTTTGGCTTCACAGCAGAAACTCCAAGTGTGATTTGAACCAATAGGGATTTATTTTTCTCGCATTACAGGAATCCTGGAGGTAGATGTGACTGGCATTACTTCAGCAGCCCAGTGGTGTCAGGGCCAGCAATTGCAGGGCCAGGCTTTGCAGTTCTGTGACTTTCCCTCATGGTCACAAAAGGATTGCCACAACTCCAGACAGCACACCATGTTCTGGCTGTAAGAACAAGGAAATGATAGTCACAGAGATGTTTATTTCTTTGTCATGAAAGCAAAATTCTCAGAGGCTCCCCAGTAGGCTTCTACATACATCTCACTGGCCAGAAGCAAGTCATGTGCCCAGTGCTATGAAGCTTAGAGAAGTTGGCACTAAGTGTTCCCAGTGTTTGTAGTGAACGGGAGTTGGGGAGGCGAGCGTGGACTTAACTGTGGTGGTGGACATCTGTCATTGGGACTGCCCAACATCTTTTGAATATCTTTTTCCCATTTTGATAGTTCTCTCAAGGGGAATCCTGTCATTCCCACTTAGAACTCAGGATTTCATTGGTCTGCCCCCCTTTGCCACTAGGGGAGATGAGGCAGAGGCTGCCATGCCGGGACACCCATGGGCTAGCTGGTGGGGCAACCATTTTGCTAAATTTGGTCCCGGCAAACCAAGCAGTATATTTCGGGAGTTCACACTGGTTGTGTCAGCTTCCTGCCACAGCAATTCTGGGGCTGGTGGGGGCAGCCGACCCCTTACTCAGACCTTACTCAGTTCTGGCAGGGAATCTTGGCATTGTGCCCAGAAAGTTAGCCTCATCTGTCAGCCATCCTACAGCTCTTCAGAAATCCACTTCTACTTAAACTAGCCAGACTAGGTTTGATTGTTTGCACTTGTTATGAATCGAATTGTGTCCCCAAAAAAGCTATGGTAAAGTCCTAAGCCCCAGTAACTGTGAGTATGACCTTATTTAGGAATGTAATTGATTACAGATATATTCAAGTTAAGATGAGGTCGTATGGGTGAGCCCTAATCCAATATGGCCGCTGGCCTTGTAAGAAGAAGGAAATTTGGACACAGATATATGAGGAAGGCCATGTGCATTAGAGTTCTCCAGATACACAGAGCCAATACATTTATGAGAGGAGATTTACTATAGGAATTGGCTCATGTGATTATGGAGGCTGAGCAGTGCCATGATCTGTCAGTCTGTCGCCTGCATGCTGGAGAAGCAAGACAGCCATGGTGCCATTAGTCTGAATCCAAGGCCCGAGGGCAGGAGAAGATGGCCGTCCCAGCTCAAACAGAAGCAAATTCTTCCACCTTTTTGTCCTTTTCAGGCCCTCAGATTGGATGGTGCTCACCCACACTGGTGAGGGTGGGTCTTCTTTACTCAGTCTACTAGACTAATTCAAGTGCCAACTTCTTCCAGAAATGCCCTCACAGACGCACCCAGAAATCACATTTTACCAGCTATCTGGGCATCCCCTTGCCCAGTCAAGTTGACATAAAATTAACCATGGACCATGTGACAACTGAGGCAGAGCTCGAAGTGCTGCAGCTTCAAGCCAAGGAAAGCAGGACTGCAGGCCTACACCAGAAGCTAGGAGAGCAGCGAGGGAGGGTCCTCCCCTCAGCCTTCAGAGAGAGCACAGCCCTGTGGCACCTTGCCGTCCAGCCTCCGAAGCTGTGTGAATACATGTCTGCCATTTGTAGCACCCAATTTGTGGTCCTTTGACATGGCAGTGGAACCCCAGCGCAGCCCCTGACCACAGTTCTCTGGGCAAGTGGGAGGGAGGGGGGCAGACAAGCAACCGGATCCCACAGTTGGGTTTTGCTTGGTGATGAGGTTCCCACATTCCAGAGAGAGATCCAACCAAGGGCTCAGGCTGCTACCCCTGGGCTTTCAAGGAAGTGACAAGCTCCACAGCTTGGCCCAGCACGGTGGCTCACGCCTGTAATCCCAGCACTTTGGGAGGCTGAGGCGGGCAGATCACGATGTCAGGAGTTCGAGACCAGCCTGACCAACATGGTAAAACCCCGTCTCTACTAAAAATACAAAAATTAGCCAGGCATGGTGGCGTGCGCCTGTAGTCCCAGCTGCTCGGGAGGCTGAGGCAGAAGAATGGCATGAACCCAGGGAGGCGGAGCTTGCAGTGAGCCAAGATCGCGCCTCTGCACTCTAGCTTGGGCGACTCCATCTCAAAAAAAAAAAAAAAAATCAGCCTGGTGTGGTGGCACATGCCTGTAATCCCAGCTACTTGAGAGGCTGAGGCAGGAGAATCACTTAAACCCAGGAGGCAGAGGGTACAGTGAGCCAAGATTGCATCCCTGTATTCCAGCCTGGGTGACTGAGGGAGACTCTCTAAGCTACACAGCTCTGGCAGCCTCATGTCACACCCTCCCCTGTCCTGCCTACAGGAAGGGAGGCAATTCAGAGCCCACAGCCTGACAGACAAAATGCAGTGATTCCCACCCCTGTCACTGCTGAAGCAGTGAGGGTGTGCATTTGACATACTTGCAGGTAAGGACTCCGGCATCTCACCCCCTAGCTGGGAGCCGGCCAAGCTACATTCCCTGCAGACAGCCCTGCTGTCCACCTGGGAGCAGAGCGATCCTCGGGGAACTGGGCTCATCGTCCCCGAAGGTGGGCTGTCCAGTTGAACGTGGAGATGATGCCCACCACCCTGCGTATTTCTGAACTTGGGAGCCCTGTGTTCTGAACTTGGGAGCCCTGCGTATTTCTGAACTGTGAGAGCAGCAGGCACCAAACTAGGCAGGCAAGGTGGCAGGCCTGGGGCGAGAATGCCCTAGATGGAGCCTGCAGAAACTGGAGCTCCCTCCTAACTCATTCAGAGGTGCAGGCAGGGGTCAGGGAGTAGACCAGGGGCCGAGGTGCCCAGAAACCAGCCATGTGGGGCCATGAGCCTGGTGAGGTTTGAGAGTCAGGGCCCCTCACCTTCATGTCCTTTCTCAGGGCCCTGGGAGGGACCCCAGAAATGTACTTGCAGAGTCATGTGACTTAGATAATTTATATATCTTAAATAAATAAATATCTCTCTACATATCATCTATCCATCTACAGTCTGCCAGGGCTGCCAAAACAAAATACTACAGCCTGGGTAGCTTAAACAATTGAATTTTTTTTTTTTTTTTTTTTTTTTGAGATAGGGTCTTACTCTGTTGCCCAGGCTGGAATGCAGTGGTGCGATCTCGGCTCACTGCAACCTCTGCCTCCCGGGTTCAACTGATTCTCCAACTTCACCCTCCCCAGTCTCTGGGACTACAGGTGCCCGCCAACATGCTTGGCTAGTTTTTGTGTTTTTTGGTAGAGACAGGGTTTCACTATGTTGGCCAGGCCGGTCTTGAACTCCTGACCTCACGTGATCCGCCTGCCTCGGCCTCCCAAAGTGCTGGGATTACAGGCATGAGCCACCACGGCCGGCCGACAATGGAACTGTATTTCTCACAGTTCTGGTGGCCAGAAGTCTGAAAAGGGGTGTCAGCAGGCTTGGGTTCCCCAGAGGCCCCTCCTTGGCTTATAGACGCTGCCTTCTCCCTGTGTCTTCACGTGGTCTTACCTGTGTGTGTCCTGATCTCTTATGAGGGCACCTGTCAGATGGGATTAGGGACCTCGCACTCTGGTGACCTTATTTAAGCTTAATTGCTTCTGTAAAGACCCCATCTTGAAATATAGTCACGTTTTGAGGGATAGGGGTTAGGACATCAACATATGACTTGGTGGGGGCAGGGACACAATTTCGCCAAAAGTAAAGAAATGAAACATATTTCTATATTAAAATATGCACTGCGTGTGTGTGTGTATCCTTCCACCTTAAAGAGGAGCTTTAAAAATGTGCCTGTTGGCCGGGCGCGGTGGCTCAAGCCTGTAATCCCAGCACTTTGGGAGGCCGAGAGGGGCCGATCACGAGGTCAGGAGATCGAGACCATCCTGGCTAACCCGGTGAAACCCCGTCTCTACTAAAAAAAATACAAAAAACTAGCCGGGCGAGGTGGCGGGCGCCTGTAGTCCCAGCTACTTGGGAGGCTGCGGCAGGAGAATGGCGTAAACCCGGGAGGCGGAGCTTGCGGTGAGCCGAGATCCGGCCACTGCACTCCAGCCCGGGCCACAGAGCGAGACTCCGTTTCAAAAAAAAAAAAAATGTGCCTGTTGGGCCCTGCAAACCTTCGTGTACCTCTGCCTGGATCCCAGCAGAGCGAGGACCCCGTGGGCGCTGCAGGGCAGGTTTGGCGGCAGAGGCAGCGCCTGAGCAGGGAGGGGTGGCGAGCAAGGCTCCAGCAGCCTCCTGCCTTTCAGTCTCCTGCCAGCAGCTCCCACTGGCCACTTCCTGCAGGAACTGGCGGGAAGAGGGTGATGTCCCAGGCACAGCGCAGTGCTGGGCGCCAACAGAGGACCACGGCACAGCCCCCGTTTGCACTCTGCATCCTGTCCTCGGTGGCTGTCCTTCACTAGGAGAAAGAATTTCTCACCCCAAACAGGGAAGAAACCATAGTGGCACTTCCCACAGAAATCGGAACTGTGTTGTGAGCCACTACTAATCCCTCCTTAGAGGTAGCAGGGAAGGAGAGGATCAAAGGAAATGGTAAATTAACCTGCAATATGCTGCGCTGCGTGTGGGAATAGAAGCTCCCGCTGCAGCTGGTCCACTCCTCATCCCTGCACCACGGAGGCTCTCCCGGAGGTGTGTCAAAACCCCAGCCTGACGACGAAGCTCTGTCCACTGCCCACCACAAACAGCCACCACTTGAGTCGAGATGTGTGCACGCAGTGGCAGCGTACACCCAGGAGGGAGACCCCAGGAAGAGGCCTGCCATCTAGGAAGCAGGCTCAGGCCTGTGTGGGCAGCAACCTACAGGGAAGGGGTTAGGTGCTGAGGGGCCATGTCCCTTGAGCTGGAGGAGGCCAGAGCGAGGCACTCTACAGCATGGGCCTCAGGACAGAGCTGGGTCGGGGCAGTGCCGGCCCGCACTGCAGGAGTAGGTCAGGGGCCTGCATGGGTGAGAACAGCTCCTGCATTCGTGTGCTAGGGCTGCTGTAAGGAGGTGCCACCGACGGGACGTGAATGCAGCAGCGTGTGGTCCCACAGTTCTGGAGGCTCCAGCTGTCCACAGGGCTGGTTCCTTCTGAGGCGGTGGCGGGGAATCTAGCCTCTCCTCCACTCTCCAGGGCTTTGCTGGCTCTCTTTGCTGTTCCTTGGCTGCTGGAGGCAGCGGCCCGATCTCTGTCCGAATCTTCACATGGCGTTCTCCCTGTGAGCTGTGTCCAAATTCCCGGTCTTTATAAGGACACAGTCACACAGGATTAGGGGCCCACACTCCCGGGATGACTCATTCTAACTTAATGAATCACATCTGCGAAGACCCTGTTTCCAAACAAGGTCACATTCCAAGGTCCTGGGGGTTAGGCCTTCAGCATATGAATTTGAGGGGACACAATTCAACACATAACAGCTCTGTCTCCCCACGCAGCCGATGTGCTCCTCCCTCTGCCACGCTTAGGCTGGGGTCTCTATGAGGCTCTTTGACCCGAGTCCTCACTCAGGCCAGCTCTGAGCCTCACATCTCTGTCTGTGGGAGCTGCCCGAGTTTTCCACTGACCTTTATTAGGTGACGTGGGAAGATTAAGCAGTGCCCCAGAATCCCTGGGTTTTGACACAGGGCTCCCTCCCCACCTGAGGCAGCATTCCCACCTTCCCGCAGGGATCTCTCCGAGGAGATTCCTCTGCAGAGATCTGTGGCCAGCGCAGCTCCCTTCTCCAGTGGTCAGCTGGGCAGCAAGCAGCCCCACGTGGCCAGAGGGCATCTCTGCTCCTGTACCTGGGCAGCTGACCGACATTCCCCAGAGGACTGGGAGCCAGGACTGCCGCTCCTGTGACCCCACCTCACCAGAGTGCGAAAGAAAAATTCCTCACTAGCTGATTAGCTGTCACGGCCACTCTGTGTAAGGACTGCAGAGGCGTGGCAAGGCCGTGACTGGTGTCCGTCCACAGAAGGCCTCTCACAGGCATGGCTACCTCCACTTCAGCATTCTGGCGGTGAAGAAACGGCCATCTAGGTCAGTCTCAGGTTAGAAGCCTGTTCTGCCCCCCGCCGGCCCGCATCTCAGTGTTGAGGGCGCAGTCTCCCTGCTGGAGCCATTCCGCCAGTCTGTCAGGACGCCTGCTTCTGGGTGAAGGGTGTGGAGTGAGACCAGTGGAACTGATGGACACAAGCTTATCGCCACACTGGTTCTCCTCTGAAACAAGGCCCTGGATTACAAATGTCATTTGTGGAATCCCAAGGCAGTGAAGGAGGCCAAGGTTGGCATGTTGGCAAGAGGACTCTGCGAGGACCCATCCGTGCGCCGACTGGCTCCTGACAGAAGGCACACCATGTGCTCTGCCTGCTTCCTGGAGGCTGGCTGCCCTCCCCACAGTGGGTGGTGCCAGATCGGGGCTCAGACACTGTTCTTGCCGTTGGAAAGATGGGCGCCCAGCTGTCCATGCTGCTGGAAGGGTCTGGTGGGGGTGAACAGGCCACGGAGCCGGTGCGGCCACCATGCCTGTGACCTCGGCCACTTTGTGCAAAGCACTGCAGAGGCGTGGCAAGGCCATGACGTGTCTGTCCACCGAAGGCCTCCCTGGTTTTGAGCCCCTCCTCTGGAGGGAATGCTTCCAGCACTTTCGTGGATTACAAATGTCTTCAGCCCCTGCCCTTTCAAGCAGTTCCTTAGCTCCCCTCCCCAGTCCACAGAGCCATCTCCTGCCTGTGAGCTAGGCCTAATCAACGTAAGACTGTCCTCCAGGCCCTCCCGTCCCTCCAGGTGAGGTGCTGCTGGACGTCTGACCCCCATTGAGGTGGCCCCTCCCTGTTTTCCAGGCCATCTGTGCAGGGGTTATGGCACCAGTTCACCACACAGGCACCCGCAGGTGAACGAGTTCAGTGTCTGCTTTCTCTTCCATGAGTGAGTCGGGCGCAGCCCTGCGAGGCCGGGGCGTACACAGAGGCACGAGGAACACCGGAACAGCAAGCATCTGCTCCAGCAAATCCTGGCGCCTCCCGGCCCTGCTCGGCCCGGTCTCATACATGCTGTCTTTACTTCCTGACAGGAAGGCAGCCATGTGTGTGTAATTTTATGTTCGTGTGTTGAACATCACCAGGTTCATGGCGGGCTGCTCATGGAGACCCTTGATGTTCTCCGATCAGCTCTTCAGGGCCGGGTAACCAAGCCAGGAGGGGCTTCTCAGTGGAGAACAGTTGTTGGCAGATGACAGCATGAGCTCATTCACTGTTTCTTGGGAATCTCCTAAGAGGGCTCACCAAAGGCCCATACAGAATCCACATCTCTTTCCTTTCTTTCTTTCTTTTTTTTGGCGGGGGCGGGGACGGTGTTTCACTGTCACCAGGCTGGAGCGCAGTGGTGCGATCTCTCGGCTCACTGCAACCTCCACCTCCCAGTTTCAAGCCAATTCTCCTGCCTCAACCTCCCGAGTAGCTGAGATTGTAGCTGCCCGCCACCACGCCCAGCTAATTTTTTGTATTTTTAGTAGAGATAGGGTTTCACCATGTTATCCAGGCTGGTCTCAAACTCCTGACCTTGTGACCTGGCCGCCTCGGACTCCCAAAGTGCTAGGATTACAGGTGTGAGCCACGGTCTTTTTTTTTTTTTTTTTTTTTTTCTTAAGACAGAGTCTCACTCTGTCACCCAGGCTGGAGCGTGAATACAGCTCGCTGCAGCCTCTGGATCCTCCCACCTCAGTCGTTTTCCTCTTGTAAGGACCCTTGTAGTGACATTGGGCTCAAATGAGTCATCCAGGATCCTCTCTTCATTTCAAGGACTTTAATCACACCTGAACACCGCTTCTACCAAGTAAGTAATCCATTCACAGGGCCTGGGGATTAGGCTATGGCCCTCTTTGGAGGCCATCACTTAGCTACCACGGGATGCAAGAAGAAACACCACCCCTGTGACTTTGATGTCTTTAATGGTGACGTTAATTTCAGTTCCCCCAGGGATCTATTTATTTAGCAAAATGTAGAATTTTGGTGAAGTTAGGGTGCAGTTTCAGGGTGTTCTGCTTGGCCTTTCCTACCTTATTAACTCTCATTCCATCAATCACGGAGCCAATATGGAAGCTATGCCAGTGCCAAGTGTCTCCCCTCAATACATTTGGAAGCTGGGGAAATAACCACAGGACAAGCCCACAGACCTGCAGGACCTGCCACAAGATGGACTTGGACCACCCCACAAGCTCTTTGACCTCCATAACCCTCTACTCTGCCCATGGTGGCATATTGAGTCCCCGGGAAGAGTATCAAGTCGGAGTCAGTATGCAGTAACCCCTGAAGACCCGGCTGTGCTCTTTTCCCATTTCACAGTTTGCCTTGTGAGTGGCCACTGCTCCTCTGGGGAGGGACTGGAGAAAGACTTACAGCAGACACTTGCGGCCCTGTTGTAGCATCCTGTCTCAGAGTGACACACTTACGGAGCTTTGGTTCTATGAACTGCCTTAGGTTTAGGAAGTGGGTGAGAGTCTTGCATTCCCTGGATGGGAGCTAGAGTCAGGGTTCTGCTGCAACTAACCAACCAAGTGAACTGTTAGAGCCACTCCCAGCTGTTCAATCACAAGATTAAGTCAAGTCCTCCATGAGTGCACCCATGTGAACACATTTGTCCCGACCCAATCTTGTGTTTCCTTTCCTTGGTCCAATCCCTTTAAAAATCTATTCTTTTTTTTTTTTTTTTTTTTTTTGAGACGGAGTCTCCCTCTGTCGCCCAGGCTGGAGTGCAGTGGCCGGATCTCAGCTCACTGCAAGCTCCGCCCCCCGGGTTTACGCCATTCTCCTGCCTCAGCCTCCCGAGTAGCTGGGACTACAGGCGCCGCCACCTCGCCCGGCTAGTTTTTTGTATTTTTTAGTAGAGACGGGGTTTCACCGTGTTAGCCAGGATGGTCTTGATCTCCTGACCTCGTGATCCACCTGTCTCGGCCTCCCAAAGTGCTGGGAAAAATCTATTCTTACAAATAAAATGAACCTGTAGGTTCTGCCCGATACAAATGAACAAGGTCTTCCTCCCTGAGCAGATTTTCACTTCTCCCCCGGGCTATGCTGGGATTTGACGCTTGCTATTGACCTAGAGGCAGCAGCGACAGTGGTGGGTCTGAGGAAGCCGTCTGCCTGTTGCTGAAGACGATCTGAATGCCCGGGATGCTGCTGCGTGTCATGTTATCAATGTCCCACTGCCCCCTAGGGAGGACATTGGGCTTCCACCAGATATGTGAACACCGCAGTGCCCAGGTCCCATTTGGAAGATCTGTTTCCTGAGCCTGTTCCTTTCATCCAGTGCAAGGTCCATCAGTGGCAGGGTCCATCAGGTGTTGTCAGGAAGCACTACCCGCCCCAGACCGTTCAACGCAGAGACTACAAAAAGGATGACTTCTGGAGGTGTGGGGATGCCTTGGGAGGCAGATGAAGCACGGTGAGGCTCTAAGAGGCTCTCAAAAGCAGAAAACCATGCCTATCTTTAGGGTTGAAAGAATAAAGGTACCAACTAATGTTTCCAGAGCCCACTGAGAACTGGGCCATGGAGGAGGGCTGCCCAGTGAAGGTTGTTCTCATGGAGGGCTGTAGGTGCTGTGAGAGACTTGGGACTAATGTTGGAGGGAGCTAGAAAACTTATTTAAATTACCTATACATTCCCTCCCTCCAGCTGTTTGCTGGTGTCTCCCAGCTGGCATGGAAGCCCAAGTGGAGTGGTCTACAGCAGGCAGCCTCTCAGGGCACGCTGGGCAGAGGCTCCATGTGCAGCAGCAAGGGGTTAAAGGAGGGTCAGAAAATAAGACCCCATAGGGCATCAGGCCAGCCGAAGGACACTCATCTTGGAGAGGAGCTTGAGCCATGGACTGCTGGTGGGCCTAAGGAAACAGGCAGCAGCTGCTCTTGGGTGGTCTCAGGAACTGAGGGTTCAGCTGCAGCTGTCTGCTGTCCTAACACAAACATGACCTCCACTTACATGGAGACTATCACATCGTGGGGAAAAGTGGACCCGGTCAGGGCAAGAGCGGGGACATCTCCCCACTCTGAGGGTCTTTGCCTCCCTTCCCCCGCTTCCTGGCCCCCAACCAAGAAGGCCCATGGCCCAGGAGAGGAAGGTAAAAGGTAAAAAGGTTGTCCCAGAGGCAGATCCGTTGCTCTCCTTCTTCATCTAAGGTGCTAGAGTGAATGAGCAGACTACACCTCTGCTCCTATTTAGGTCCACTGAGTCACAGATGTGGCCAGCAATGAGGGATTAGTGAGGGAGAGGGGTTTAGATTGGATCTGAGATGGAAGTTTTAAACTAACTGGACTGTTTTGATATCTTAACGTTGTGGACTGCCTGAGATGTAACTACAGGATGCAAAGAGGAAGAGGAATTGGACAGAGCACAAGAAGTTTACATCCCAAGGAATTGAGATGCCTCCAAAAACAGGTGTAGGGCCAGGCGCGGTGGCTCACACCTGTAATCCCCGCACTTTGAGAGGCCAAGGTGGGCAGCTTGAGCCCAGGTGTTTGAGACCAGCCTGGACAACATGATGAAACCTCATTTCTATGAAAAATACAAAAGGCCGGGCGTGATGGCTCATGCCTGTAATTCCAGCACTTTGGGAGGCCGAGGCAGGTGGATCACGAGGTCAGGAGTTCGCAGCCAGCCTGGCCAAGATGGTGAAACCCTGTCTCTACTAAAAAAATACAAAAAACTAGCCGGGCGAGGTGGCGGGCGCCTGTAGTCCCAGCTACTCGGGAGGCTGAGGCGGGAGAATGGCGTAAACCCGGGGGGCGGAGCTTGCAGTCAGCTGAGATCCAGCCACTGCACTCCAGCCTGGGCGACAGAGTGAGACTCCGTCTCAAAAAAAAAAAAAAAAGAAAAAAAAAATTAGCCAGGCGGGGTGGCGCATGCCTGTAATTCCAGCTACTTGGGAGGCTGAGGCAGGAGAATCACTTGAACCTGGGAGGTGGAAGTTGCAGTGAGCCAAGGTGGCACCAGTGCACTCCAGCCTGGGTGACAGAGCAAGACTCTGTCTCTCTCAAAAAAAAAAAAAAAAAAGAAAAGAAAAATACAAAATTAGCTGGGCATGGGGCATGTGCCTGTGGTCCCAGCTACTCACTGGGAGGTTGTATTAGTTCATTTTCATGCTGCTGATAAAGACGTACATGAGACTGGGCAATTTACAAAAGAAGGAGCTTTATTGGACTTACAATTCCATGTGGCTGGGGAGGCCTCACAATCATGGCAGAAGGGGAATGGCACATCTCACATGGTGACAGATGAGAGAGAAGGAGCTTATGCAGGGAAACTCCTCCTTATAAAACCATCAAATCTCATGAGACTTATTCACTGTCATGAGAACAGCATAGGAAAGACCTGTTCTCATGATTCAATTACCTCTCACCAGGTCCCTTCCACAACACATGGGAATCCAAGCTGAGATTTGGGTGGCGACACAGCCAAACCATATCAGAGGCCAAGGTGGGAGGATTGCTTGAACCCAGGAGGCAAGGTTGCAGTGAGCCAAGATCATGCCACTGCACTCCAGCATAAGTGACAGAGCGAGACACCCATCTCAAAAAAAAAAAAAAACCAAAAATAAAACTTTAAAAAACCCCATATATATATGGATGATTGGATGGGTCAGGGATGGATGAAGGGTTGGATGGGTGGATGGATGGATACTGGATGGGTGGATTGTTGGATAGATGGTAGGATAAATATTCGGGTGGTGGATGGTTGGATGGATGGTAGGATGTGGATGGTGGATGACTGGCTGGCTGG